>NC_060956.1:19708498-19743498 GCF_910589235.1 Vespa crabro
TATCGTGCCTCGCCATGAGAAGAGGATAATTCGTTCATGCTTTCGATTCGTTTCAATCACAGTATATTTAGTATTTAACATAGACCTTCGAATAATCTGGACGTACAAGTCATAGATAGGAATTAAGACTTCCGTCGATATAACAGCACTAGAAGAGGACAGAAGTTTCAGAGTTCGAAGTGGATTGCCTCATCGAGTCGGTCGTTACGCGTCTGAGAATTTGTCTAGTGGCCGATGTAACCATTACGAAGTAGTCGAGTGAAGTTTGTAATGACGTTGAGGTGGTGCCATCGTTACACTTTAATGGATTCTTGGTCTGGATTTGGTTGGTAACTAAAAGACATCGGGACGACTGATGAATGAAGACATCGTTGACGATTTTATAATTATATTCAATTTCGTTAAAACACGATCCTTTTTTTATTATTATTATCATTATCATTGTTATTATTTATTATTATTAATATTGTTATAATTATTATTGTAATTATTGTTGTCATTGTTATTATTATTTTTATTATTATTATTATTATTATTATTATTATTATTATTATTATTATTATTATCATTATTATTATTAGCATTATTAGCTACGTCTTTTAACGAGCAAGAAAGTTATTATAAGGTACTTGAAAAAAATAGGATGAAAATATATTTTATGAAAAGAAATGTTTTACGACTATAAGGTACCCATTAAAGTATAGCGTGCAATCGTTCCAATCGTCAAAAGTTCCTTCAAGATGTTCAGAAAAGTTAAAGAGAATGATGGATATAATAAAATAAATTCACCTTTTCTACATGATGATTTACGAGCGTTACGTTCAAAGATAATTACATGTATACTATGTTGTAACTATTTATACATATATAATATATATATATATATATATATATATATATATATATATATATACATACACATATATATATATATATATATATATATATCTTATTACTTAACCCTACGATAAAGCTTGATAATTTAAGCCAAGTAACATCACGATTATGATACTATATTCATCTTCGTAGACAAGAAATATAGTCGGCGAAGACGAGCTTACATATTTCTTACAGCGATAACTATGTCACAAGTCGCTCCTAATGGAATTATCTGTATATTATCCTGACTCACGAAATATACGAGGACATGCAGCTCTTTCCAAACTTATAGATATATTCTACTATTTATACATGAATAATTATTATACATACATATATATATATATATATATATATATATATATATATATATGTGGAAGATTAAGTTTTTCATCGATAAAATTACGACAGGAAAAAAGACAGGCTCTTTTTCGAATGATCGACTCGAAAAATATCGGGAAAAATTAGTCCGACGCGATTATGTCGCTAGAAGATTAATTAACATCAGAGGAGATATTCCCGCGGGTAAGAGAAGGAGGAGGAGGAGAGTGAATGGAGATAGTTAGTGATAGAGAATGTGTTGAGGAATGGGACAGGGAAAAAAACATTCTTATGAGAGGAGATATTCCATTCGGAAAAAAGCTCGTAAGCGGGTACGTTTCAAGTGTTTTATAACGCAAATAACGGGGAGAACGAAAACACGTTGTTCAACATCGATTTTCTTGGAGTAAAAAGGAACGACAGAACATAGCGAGGGCTTTTAAAGAATCGTTTTTCAAAAAGGAAAGATAGAAAGAAGGAAGAATATTACGAGAGAATGAGAAAGAGAGCCGGTTTTCCATCTTTTCAAAAAGTAGAACTTGTTTACCGTAGTACAGTGAAATATACTTACGATCGTACGATCGAGACGATATTTTGGAGGCACGTGTTACTTGCTACGAATAACGAAAGCGTCGTGTCAAAAGTAACACGCAACTGGTACGGTACCAAATGCAGCTGGTACCGTACCGAGAGAAAGGAAGTTTTCTACAGAGAAATTGCTTTAGCAAAGAGCTCTTGGTATTATGTCGAGTTATCGGGGCCAACCAGCGAAACATTAATTTTCTGTTAAACGGATTTAAAACCGGGTTTAACTTTTCACTAGCATCAATCAACCTCCTCTTTCTCTTTCTCTCTCCCTCTCCCTCTTTCCCGATCTTATTTTCTTTCTTTCTTTTTCTTTTTTTTTTTCCTCTCCTGTATTTCTTTTTTTTCTCCTTATTTTTTCTTCTCTCTTTCTCTTTTTTTTTTTTGCCAACACCACTCTTCATCCACCTTCCCCCCCACCACATACCCAGCTTCTCACCCTACATCTCTCTCTCTCTCTCTCTCTCTCTCTCTTTCTCTCTTTCTTCCTCTCTTTGTCTTCTTTTTAGAGCCCTTTTTTACGTCCGTAGATTCGTTTGCGCAAGACAGGGGTAAAAATTTTCCATCCGAAGGGAGTTTTGATCTCGTCGACAGCGAACCAATCGTGCCAGCCATCGATACCGGGTCACTAGCTGACGGATCTCTTCTAAATCGAATGATTAACGACCGACCGATCGATCGATCGAAATGACATTTAAAGCCTTCGAGAAAATGCGACGCGTCCTTCCTAGATCGTAACGTTGCAATTAACCATTTTAAAAGCGGATATAAGCGCCAAGGCTCAAGTTTCTTCGTAGAACTTTAGTTCAACGAGTCGAAAACTATATTCGAACTTTTGTCTCTATATCCGTCTCTTACTATTTCTCGATTCTCGGTTCACATTTCTTGGAAGGATTTTGCCCGCCCTCCTTCCCCCCCCCCCATCCACTCCCCAAGGAATCCAACACTTTTAGGATTCCCTAATCAAAGTTCGATAATTTTCTTTCGGAATTAATCAAGACCCGTTTGAATCATCTCGATCGTCGTAAGAACCGAGTTACCGATGGAGTATGAGTATCTAACGATTCAACGAGTATTTTACCTTTTGAAAGATCAAGCGATCCTTTTCCGTCGATTCGGTTCCTCGGTGAAAACAATATGCCGTCGTTAATAGAGTTTCCATTAAGCGTCGGATAATCCAAATTCTCTTACTAATACTCCCAAACCACAATTTCATTTTCCATTAACGCCCGCGCCCATCGTGATCGACTGTTCCACGATCATCATCGGTATTATTCCGTTCCACGCCGTTACTAATATACATCATAATGATTAAACGCACTGGCAGCAACTGCCTAAAATGTCTCGTAAATTAATTAATTAATGAATTTTTTCGTCGGCTCATATCGCACAGACGAGGGTTAGCTAGGGTTAGGTACAGACCCTTCGTTATCGGTTACTAATTATGCCTTTGTTGATGAAAAACGTGGCTAATACGACGGTGAGGCTGGAAGGGAGTTAGTTAACACACACACACACACACACATATATATACATACATTCATGGATTCTAATTACTTGAATTTTATTCGTTAAACCACATTACTTATTCTTTTTTTTTTTTTTTTTTTTTTTTTTTTTACTATCTTTCATTTTTTTCTTATTCTCGAAAATCTTGTCCGAGAAAGAGAATAAACGAGAGAGAAAAAAAGAGAGAGAACAGCTGTTAAATTTCATGCTCGTAATTCGTCCTAGTACAAAGAGCGAGAACGTTACTTGGAACAGTTTAATTAATTAATATTTGCGTTACAACTTTCACGGTACTCCGAGCGATAATAATTAATATTATAATGACACGAAAATCCGTGGTAGCACGATTTATCGCTGTTATGGATTCTGGGTAACTGCTAAAGCGTCGGTTAATTTTTTAATTCGCGTAATTGCAGACGATATCTCCTCCTCCTCCTCCTCCTACTTCTCTTCCTCCTCCTCCTTTTACTCCTCCTCTCTCCTCCGTCTTCTCTCCTCTCCTCGTTTCTCGTTGGTAGCTCGTTATTTCGCATTCATTACAATATTTCGACGCGTACTCTTGAAGAGAGAGAGAGAGAAAGAGAGAGAAAGAGAGAGAAAGACAGAGAAAGACAGAGAGAGAGAGAGAGAAAGAGAGAAAGAGAGAAAGAGCAAAACCTCGGTTATTCGTTCGCCTCGTTTCGCTAGCCTGCACTACGAGATAGCCACTTTTCAAAGTTAATAAATCGTCCCTGTAATTGCCAGTAATTTCTGCAGTTGCTCTACATCATACCGTTAGAAGCGTTACCAACACCGGACTACCCTAACTCCTTACTTATTCTCTCTCTCTCTCTCTCTCTCTCTCTCTCTCTCTCTCTCTCTCTCTCTTGCTCCATCTGTCTCTCGTTTTTTCTTTCTCCTTTTTAACGTTTCAAACTTTTCGTACAACTCTTTGAGTTAAGTTTCGCGGAAAGAGACCAAGAGGCTAACTCTCGTCGTCTTCGTTCTCTCGTCGATGAGCAAAAGTCTTGCTTGCTTGCATTGCTTGCTTGCTTGCTTGCTTGCTTGCTACGAACGAATCCAAGTGGAAGTAAAATAGAAGAGAAAGGAAAAAAGAAGAAGACGAAAAAAGAAAAGAAAAAAAAAAAGAAGAAAAAAAAGAAAGAATAGAAAAGTACGGAGGAAGGAAAGTACGCCGAGAGAATAGAAATCATCGGACGATTTTACTTTACCGGTCCCGAAGAATTATTCTCATACTCGTTGTGACTTATCATTTAAAAAGATTCCAAGATTCCTGTGGTAAAAGAAGGACATGAGCCACGTTGAAATGGATGACGCCAGAGATGCTAGTCATTTTCTTTATCCTTCTCGTCCTTCTCCTTCTCGTCCTTCTCCTTCTCGTCCTTCTCCTTCTCTTCCTTCTTCTTCTTTTTTTTCTCTCTCTCTCTCTCTCTCTCTCTCTTGCTCTCGTTCTCGCTCTCGCTCTTTCTCGCGATTTCAAGCTTTCCGCGAATAAAAGCGTCGGTCCCGGCGTACCAGGGGCGAAGCTCATCGCACATACCATTCCAGAGTCTGAAGAAATTTTCAATCAAACGTTTGGAATGCTCGTAGCCATCTACATCGCGTGCCACGCCAGGGAAATAATGCATGACCGCGAAGGAAGGAAGGAGAGAAAACACCCCCTCAACGTGCAACTCAAGCCCACGAGAGAGCTCAACCCCGTAGTAGAGAGCACCCCTTTATCCGGCTGCGAGAAGACGATGGCGATGGTGATGGAGAGGAACCCTCTTATTCGTGACATACCAATAATGGATGCGGGATTAAAGGGGCGTAAGGTTTACGGATTCGACTCTCGTATACCGAGTGCAGACACATTTGATTTACGAGCTTGTTCACGTTTCTTGGATTCTTTTTCCCGTCAGACTTTCGCCGGGATATAAAGCAGGCTGAGCCTCCATTTTTGTTTATTCTGGAATTCTACCAAGGAGGTTTACCTCCGAACGACTTTCGACGCGAGAGATAAGATGCTTCTCTCTCTCTCTCTCTCTCTCTCTCTCTCTCTCTCTATCTATCTATCTATCTCTATCTCTCACTCTTTCTCTCATTCTTTCTTCGCTAGTCCTTCTTCTTCCTTACTCCTTGCACACACCTTTTTCCTACCGATCATTCTTTTTCCTTTTTCCTTCTGTTTCCTTCGTATAAGCTTGTTGTAAAATGCCAGACCCGAATGGATAACGGATGAAACCTGGAAAACTTTTAAACCATATGGTGTTTCGAAACGTCGAACCAAAGAACGATTCCTCTTTCAAATCGTAACAATTATTATCCCTTGGGAAATAGTAAATGTTTGTTAACGTTCTCGTTTTAACGTGAATAATGAAAAACAAGAGTGGAGTACAGTAAAAAAGAAAAGAAGAAAGAAAAAAGAAATGTGAGAAGAGGAAATATCATCGTACGGAAATTCAAATAGGTTCTTTCGAAAAGAAAGAAGTTGACATTTTATATTTTCCCGCCTCTCTCTCTCTCTATCTCTCTCACTTTCTTTTTTCTTTCTTACCCTTAGAAAAGGAAGGGTGAGCATCAGTTTCAGAAGAGTAAACTCAGAGACAAAATTTATTTATCGTGTCACTGTCGTCGAGAACGACCGACTTTCGAATCGACGGGTCAGGAGTTTACGAGCACGTTGTAACTCCACGATAGAACGATGTCGGAGAGAGAAAGAGAGAGAAAGAAAGAAAGAAAGAAAGAAAGAGAGAGAGAGAAAGAACGGAGAATAAAGAGGAGGAGTAGGTTTGAAGTTAGTAGTGGTAACAGCAGTAGTAGGTGGAAGTGGAGGTGGTGGCGTTGTCGTAGGTCGAAAACGCAGAAGCAGTCGATGGTAATGCTGATAGTGACGGTGATGGTAGAGGTGGTTGTGGTAGTGGTGGTGGTGGTGGTGGTGGTGGCAGTAACCTGGTTGGACGACGTCCAGGCACTCTGTACTTTTGACGTTCTCTACCAGCTGATCGGTCGGCACGAAAGCTCAGAGGAAGCTAGGAGAGGAAAAGCTTGGCTGTGCTAGGAAACAGCAACGCACAGCGTGGGAATGGGGCTCCAGTCCGAACGGCGCCGCGACGCTTTCCGACTGGCTGTCGCTGCAAGGGAGACAGAGTCGAGCTAGACAGAGATAGAGAGAATGAGAGAAATATCTGCTTCGCTTGAGAGGGTTGAGAAAGAGAGAGAGAGAGAGAGAGAGAGAGAGAAGGAAGGAGGGAGGGAGGGAGGGAGAAAGCTCGACGCGACCGCTCGTAAAATCGAATTATTAGTTACCACCGCGCCGGCACAATTCACGAAAACATCTCGTTAAATCACACCCACCTCCTCTCCACTTCGCTACGCTTCCCGCTTTACTGTCCTCGCACGAAAACACGAAAACCACTTTACGAACCGGCTACTCGCTTTTAACCCCCATACCTGTTCTTGTCGCTGCCACCTACTACTTTTACTTCTACTACTCTACTACTACTACTACTACTACTACTATTACTATTACTAGTATTACTAGTAACTTATAGTAGCTGCAGTCACTGCTACTGCTGTTGCTGCTGCTGCTACTGCTACTATATGTTACAACGATTTCTTAGAAATACGAACATATGGAAGAGACGATTCAGTGACAATATGGCTTTCGCAGAATTCCAAGATTTTTCAAAAGGAATCAACCATTACTTTTGTCGTTCTTCCTTTCTCCAATAACTTTTTATAAAGATATTTATCGGCAAATGATATACTCGCCCAAGTTTTTTTACTCGACAAATCGAGATTTTCTTTATCTCGAGGAAAGAAAATGTCGACGATGGAGACTTGATCGTTAGATTTATTATCCATGATGTTACATTCATTTCTTAAAACTATGGGGAAAATATCGAATAAGTCCTCGAGAACGATTCGATGAATTTTAAGGAAAATGTAGATGATAATAGTACGATTAAACAAATGGATAATACTACAGTGGTATTTCTCGAAGAGAGAGTCCAACGAGTTGATGGAATCATCGTCACGAGTCTTGGACCCTTATGCACGAATGAAATAATCTCGAGAGGTAAATTCAAGAATGGTCTTGAAGATCGTGATCTAATCGATTTGGAATCAGGCGACTCCTTCAGACGAATTTGTTATTCGATCGAGAATGCCACTTCCCTGCCTTCGATCCAATAGATATATACACTCTCTCCCTCTGTTCTCTCTCTCTCTCTCTCTCTCTCTCTCTCTTTCTCCTTAACCATTTTATCTTCTAACTTTCTCCTTCTATCGGAGGGATATCGGTTTCACATCGATAGTAATTAAATCTAAGCCTTAATCTAAACGCGATTGATAAATTGCCCGTATAGAGGTTGCGGCAAATCCGCTAAAAAATCGACTTTCTTTTTTTCTTTTCTTTTCTTTTTTTTTTTTTTTCTTTTTCAAATATTTTAACATAAACATTAATCCGTACGTAATAAAAATTTTTATATTACACGATAGGAACTTATAGGATATGTTTGAAACGAAACGATAGAAATCTTATTTTTCTTTCGACTCATCGGCTTCTTTCTCATGTTCCAAGACGAGGAAATAGCGAAGCTCTACGACGATGCACTCTCGAGTAAACTTTATCGATATCGATAACGTCGACAACGACATGGATTTAGAAGTAAGGGAAGGAGAAAAGAGAGAGAGAGAGAGAGAGAGAAGAAGGAGGATAAAGAAAGGAAGAAGAAAAAGAAGAGAGAAAATACTTTCGGTTAGATTTTTCTTTGCCGCCACTCACGGATAACGTTAGAGTATCGTTCTTCTGGAATAACCTTTCTACCCTTTCAACGAACGTGGTCTCATACGTTTTGCGTGCAGGAAATACGATTTATTCTCGAGACTTGGGACGGAAGCGCGACGTCAAAATATGCTACGATAGAAATAATAGAGAGAGAGAGAGAGAAACAGAGAGAGAGAGAGAGAGAGAGAGAGAGAGAGAGAGAGAGAAAGAGAGAAAGAGAGAGATTTGCAGTAAACAGGATATATTCATGTATCTTAACATCCACACAAGTATACATATATATATATATATATATATATATATATATATATGCATTATATATACATATAGACCGAAGAGACTATATTGCAGGCATTTAATCCTTTACGAGCTACTAGAGCTGGAAATTCGCTGAAATAGCAAAACTGAAACGTCGAGAAAACCGGAAAAGAGTCGGTCACGTGACGCGGAAGATTTACTCGCCGTTCGTGCGTTACAACAGATAAACGAAAAGATTTCGAATCGTTCAGATTTTCGAACCGGCCGATACAAAAAGGTATAAAAGGGGATTGAAAATAAAAGAGGAAAAAGGAATTGAAAAAAGAAAAAAAAAGAGAGAGAGAAAGGAGAAGAAGAAAAAAAAAAAAGAAAGAAAAAAGCTTGGCGATCGTGGTAAGGGTCCGTAGAAGAAGGTGGATTCGAAAGGAAAAAGGTCGTCGGGTGATACGCCGGTTAGTCGGACGTGACGTCGGAGTTCATTTAAAAGAGGAAACCGAAAGGGAGAACCGAGAAATGGAGAGAGAGAGAGAAAGAAAGAGAGAAGGGAGAAGGGTTCGGAGGTGACGAGACGTTAGTAGAGTGGGTGAGAAACCGAAGACGAAGAGACGGAGAACCGACCGACCGCGATCGAGAGAAAAAGAGAGAGAGAGAGAGAGAGAGAAAGAAAAGGAAAGAGAGCAAGGAGTGGATGTCCTCGAAGACTAGGTGGCTGCTGGAACGTGGATGACTCGAAAAGCTATGCGAGTATACGTGAATTCGTAGAGTAAGAATAAGTATAGGGTGTACATGTATATATATATATATATATATATATATATATATATATATATATATATATATATATAGGTCGTCGATGTGCGCGCGGTTTGGATGGTTTCGAGAGGGTAGAAGGAATCTTTCTGCTGGAAAGAGTCACGTCCTTTTCTCTCTTTGACTCTCTCTTTCTCTTGCTCTCTGATTCTTTCTCCCTGTTCGGTTGGCTGTCGGTCTTTCGGTCGGGCATCGGTGGAAGGAAGTACCGAGTGGCCGAAAGGCGGCGTGCTCGCTTGCCACGGTGTGTGTCCGATGTTATCTGTGGTTGCCATGGGGATGCTATTGATTGGCCGACGCGCCGACAGACGTCACGGGAGTCGCGGCGCCGCTCCGACTATTGCCCGCCGCCCTTACCCTTCTGCCTCGCTTCTATCGCCGATTCACCACCACCCTCTTTTGCTTCGACCTCGCGCGTCTGTCCATCCAACCAACCTACCCAACCAACCATCCAACCAACCAACCAACCACCCATCCACCTACCTATCTAACCACCCACCAACCTACCTACCTACCTCCTACCTACCTCTACCCAACTACCACCACCTTTTTCTTCACCTCCTTCTCCTCTTCCCGATAAGCCGAGCAATGCACCAGCTCGCGCGACCGCCAGGAAGCGGAGGGCATCAGCTGAGCGTCGCGACGCCCGGCGTCGCTCTGCCCACCGTCGTTTTCCCCGCCGTTCGATTATCTTCGACCGAGTACGTTCTTACGGTTCGAGAACGATTACGCCACCGACCACCACCCACGCAACCCACTTCCTCCTCTTCCTCCTTTTCTATGTAATTTGCAGCTCTCGGTTTCACGAGCAGCGCGACCTCTCTACAACAAGCTACCTACCTTCTCTTTCTCTCTCTCTCTCTCTCTCTTTTTTTTTTCTTTCTATTAGAACTACGTTGGTAGGTGGTAGGTGCCTTGTCGACAACGTGCGTTATATGTACGCGAATATAGGAGAGCTATAGGTTAAAAAGGAAAAAAGAGAGAGAGAGAGAGAGAAAGAGGAGGAGTAAAGAGAAAGAGAATACGGCGACTTCCGCGCTACCGACAACAGCCACCCTGGCGCCTAACGAGTCGTATAAAACGCGAGAGGGTGTCCACGTGAGTTCGTGCTTGCACGCGAGTTCCCTGAAACTCGCCTTCCTGCCGTTGGGAAATACGCTAGAATCTCGATTATCGGAACGACCATTATCGGAGTATTCCATTATCTGCCTCGCCTATTCACAACCGAGCGAGAATAGAATCAACCAGAGGGAAGGAGAGAGGGAGGGAGAAAGATAGAGAAAACGGGCCTTGCCCGTTAAAGCCTTTATGAATCTCTCTACATTGGCGGCCTTTTTCTCTTTTTTCTTTTTCATTTTATTTTATTATTTTTCTTTCTTTATTTTTTTTCTCTTTTTTTTTTTTTATTTCTTCTTCCCCCTTCTTTCTTTCTTTCTTTCTTTCTTTCCATCCCTCCCTCCTTCCTTTTTGCTCTTTTTCAGGAACTTAAGTCCTATTATTTGAATAATTTGCTCTTTTAATTAATCCGATTCTCTTGGTAACTGACGAGGCTGGAAATTGAAGTGGATTCTTAATTGAGAGGGCAAAAGAGCGAGAGAGAGAGAGAGAGAGAGAGAGAGAGAAATAGAACGAGAGAAAGAGGGAGAAATAGAGATAAAGAAATATCTTATTTCTAATCTCTTTCTTTTCCCCTCTTTTTTTTTCTCTAGATGCGCATACAAGACTTTTCTGACGCAATATAGTTCACCACCGTCGACCAATCCAATCGACCAACCAACCAACCAACCAACCAACCAACCAACCAACCAACCAACCAACCGAACGACCGACCGACCGACCGACCGACCAACCGACCAACCGACCGATCGACCGAAGCGTTATATTGGGGAACAAGTGTGTCACAGAGAGTTGAATTACAATCTACGATGTGTCGTAAAGCGCAGATGCGATTACATCAAGTTTCCGTAACCGATCCAGGATCGATTTGTCCACGATTCGATCGTGGTGACATCGAGCGCGAGTATGTTACCTCATCATAATCGAGCGAAAAGTAAAAGACTGATACCGGATAACGGTCGATGATTTCAACGGGAAATACGTCTTTTCGTGAAGGATAGAAAAATAAAGAACGAAGAGAAAGGGAAAAAAAGAGAGACAGAGAGAAAAGAGCGTGCGTAAAAAAAAAAAAGAAAGAGAGAGAGAGAAAATGAAAAATAATAAAAGAAAAAAAAAAAAGAAAAAAAAAGAAGAAACGATATTCAGACTAAATTTACTAAATTATGTACGACGATGATTCGCGTACAATAACGTCAGTATATAAATACTTACGCCTACATACGTACGTAGATAAGCACGTATATTTACGTACGTATGTATGTTTGATCATAAAAATGTATAAAGAACGGACGGATTATGAAAATGCAAAGGATTATCGATAAACAGAACGACGGACGTTGTTTAAAGTGGGAGTCGACTGGAGTACGATAGCTCGCTTGGCAATTAATCGATCGTTTGAAATAAAAAAGAGAGAAACTTAGAAACGGCGCCATATCGTCGTCTACGTCGCCGTCGCCGTTGTCGTCGCCGTTGTCGTTCTCGTTGTCGTCCATTCTTATCGGACGGAAAAACGAACAACGTTACGTCTATCTTTGTAACGTTTACCTCGACCAAACGCAGAATTAAGGACGTTATATTCTCATTTCTTCGTCTCCAGAGATTCATAAGCAGATAGATTGCCTACACGTTGGAGGGTACTTTAATATGCAAGCTAAGCGGCCGCCTAACGTAATGATTATTAATTGCCACGGTGACAATATGTACTACCGTTCTTTGTGTGTGTATATATGTATTTGTATGTGTGTATATATATATATATATATACACACACACACATACCTGCGTTAAAGGCCGAACCGGCTTTGCAGCTGCACCAGTTTTATTAGCACACAGGCAAGACACTTTGGAAGGTCTCCCAAAGTAATATACATCTTGGTGGGCGAATAATAATCGTTGTTTCGAACTTCCTACATTCTCATCCCTCCGCCCCCAACTCCTATATCCCCACCGTCCTAAAGTCTTAAGCTTCTTCGTTAATACGACGTCGCCTTCGTCTAACCGAGCCGACATGGTGTTGCTCGTCGTAATATCGTTTAACGTTCGAGTATCCTGCTAGCATTCTACGATGAGGATGATACACAATAAGCGAGCAGACTTTCGATACGCGATATATATATATATATATATATATATATATATATATATATCCTACAGGTTGGATTTTAGTTTTAACATAGACGGAAAATAATTTTTATTTTCCGTATAAATCTCCGATTGTCTCATTTCTAACCATTTTATTGTTATTTCCCTATGACGCTTTTTCTTTTTGTTCGCTCTTCTCTCTCCTTCTTTTTTTCTTTTTTTTTCTCTCTTTTTGTTTTTTTTTTTTTTTTTTTTTTTTTATTTGTCTTCTTTTCATTTTATTTCTCTTTGTTGCTCAGTTAGAATATAACGAAAAATTAGAATATAACGTAAACGCGTGAGGACTTTAATTTTCGCGTAACTCGATTCAATTCCCATGGAATTTCGAGCGATACGATTATAACTGGCGTACCACAGACAACCGAAAGAGAGAGAGAGAGAGAGAGAGAGAGAGAGAGAGAGAGAGAGAGAGAAAGAAAAAGAGAGAGTGAGAGAGAGAGATAGAGAGAGCGAGAGGAAAGCTCATCGATGAGGAATTATTTTTTACGCGCGAAACGCCACCACGACGAAATATATGAATATTAACGACCGTCCTCCATTGCTCGCGACTATAAATCTCTTTTTTTTTCCGTCTGTCTATCTCTCTCTCTCCCTCTCTCTCTCTCCCTCTCACTTTCGACGAAATCCGTTCCGACTACTGGCAGCTAAATAATCTACCGCTGCCTTGGGTCGAAATGGATTTTCATTTCAATGCGTAATCCACTTCGCGGTGCGCCGACACAGCCGGAAAATAATTGTATTTGCTGGAAAAGTTAGCATGCTTTATAAATTCAAAGACGTACATATATATATATATATATATATATATATATATATATATATATATATAATAATAATAATAATAATATATGATCAAGTAAATCGTATATATCGATCGATGAATCGATCGAACGAACAAGAATCATCTTGTTCATTACTGAATGACGCATGCCGACAAAATTTACATTGACATTTTTGCTTTTCTATCCTCTTTTTCTTTTTCTTCGATTTTGTTTCTTTTCTTTTTTTTTTCCTTTTTCACAGAGCAACGTGACGAATACTGAATTCTCCTTATTACTTCGTTCGAAAGAGACAGAGAGAGAGAGAAGATCGCTTCTTCAATATTCCATAAGATCGTCTTTTCTACGCTGAAAAATGATGACGACTGATCCTTAAAGAAGAGAGAGAGAGAGAGAGAGAGAGAGAGAGAGAGAGAGAGAGAGAGAGAGAGAAGAAAAAGAAAAAGAAGAAGAGAAAGAAAGATAAAAAAATTGAAAAGAAAAATAAGAAAAAGGAAAGAAGGTATGGCAAAGAAACGAAACTAATTGCGGGCTTCGAATCGATGCCGGAACGACGTTTTATCGTTTCGAAGGACGATAAATTGCGAAGAATTTTTCGATGAATGACACGAAACTTTCATTTGCAAGATTATAACGAAGGCAAGAGAGGACGACGTCTTCGTCGTCATCGTCTTGGTATTCGATGGACTGACAGACGTAATCGATCGTTAGGCGAATTTGACCGCAGAAAAACTTTGATTGATCTCGTCCTTTTACGATTCTCAGAGAAAAAAAAGAAAAAAAAAGAAAAAAAAGAAAAAAAAGAAAGAGAAATGAAAAAACGTTCTACTTGTGTTCTAATTTTCTTAAGCTACATTTTCTACGCCACTTATAATATCCGGCGACGAGAAAAAAGAAAAGGAAAGAAAAGAAAAGGAAAAAAAAGAAAAAGAAGAAAGAGCAAAAGAAAGAGCAAAAAAATCCTCCAATTAAAAAATCACCGACATTAAATTAAAACCTCGACCCTTCGACCTAATCGAAATTATCGCTAGGACCGAGCGATGTCTCTCATAAAAATGATTCATCGCTGACTCAGCAGGTGCGTCGTAGCGTTACGCACAAACGCGATAAGTCGTATGACGGGAGGGAAAAAAAGGGTAGGGAGGAGGGAGGTGGAGGAAGAGGGGGAACGAGGGATGACGGATTAATCCCTGTTCGAGCGTAAAAAAGAAAAAAAGAAAAAAAAAGAAAAGAAAAACAAAAAGAAAACGAAATCAAAAAAAAGACCTATGAAAACTCGAGATATAATTGTGCATCAACTAATGTAAGTGTATGCATGTATGTATGCGCATGCATTCATTATACCCTATACATATCTAGCGATAAATAATTACGTAAATATGTGAGCTTCGGATAATCAAAGATTTTCTTTAATTTTTTCGACGTTTATATGTTCGACGAAGATATTCTTCAAATAGATAGGAAGTATCGACCAAAACTAACCCGATTTGCGTGTTAGCAAATATGGAAGGATGAAGTATTACATGTAAAAAGAGATAGAGATAGAGAAAGAGAGAAAGAGAGAGAGAGACTCGATATGGTAGTCTCGCTATGATTTTATTGCTCATCCTCGTGACTGCAAGAGTTTTTTCTTTTTTTCTCCTCTTCTTTTTTCCACATATCTCTCTTTCTCTCTCTTTCTATCTTCTTACGCTATCTTTTTTGTTATTTGTACACTGATCCAGCGAGATGCAGCACGATAGAAGCAGCAGCAGCAGTAGCAGCAACAGCAGTAAAATCAACGACGACGACGACGACGACGACGACGACGACGACTACGACAACGATAATAGTGGTGGTGGTGGTGGTGGTGGAGCTGGTGGTGGTGGTGGCAGAAGCAGCAGCAACAGCAGCAGCAGAAAATCTCAAATAAATCCTTTCGTAATCCCGCATCGTTCCTTTCAACCAGTACGGACTTCTACTACTCGCTTTTATACCACCTCCGCACCCTTCCAAAACTCTTCTCTTCTCTCCTCTTCTCTCCTCTCCTCTCCATTCACGCGTCCAACCTCGTCTCGGGGAGCGTATTTCTTTCTCTCTCTCTCTCTCTCTATCTCTCTCTATCTCCAACTCGTTTTAGCTCCTATCCATTCGTTTTTATCTCTCTTTATCTATCCAAAAACTCTCTAGCTCGGGTCCTAACGCTCCCGTTTCGTTTACTTTTTCCATGGACCCGTCAATAGAGACTTCCTCTCCATTCATGCATACCATCATTACGATATCTAGCGACGCGAACCATCCGAAACAAGGTTCAGTTTAAAACAATTTTCATTCCAGTACCGACCGACCGACCGACCGACCGACCGACCAACCGACCGACCAACCGACCGACCGACAGACCGACAGACCGACCGACCGAGCACGAAACACGATGGGGATTTTCGACATTGTCGCTTTTGTTACCGGACCAGAGATGAGAGAGAGAGAGAAAGAGTGAAAGAGAGAAAAAGAAAAAATAGATTTACCTACTCCGTGAAAATGCAACCACTCGACCACCGAGAGAGAGAGAGAGAGAGAGAGAGAGAGAGAGAGAGAGAGAGAGAAATAGGTGGTGCTTGGAACGATAAAAAAAAAAATTGCGAAACAACGGACCAGTTTGAAACCTCGAGTATTCTATTTATTTATACGATGAAAAGGTTCAATTCCTATATTTATCAATTGAAGTTTGTTAATCGCTATAGAAAAAAAAAAAAGAAAAAAAAAAGAGAGAGACGCTTTAACGCAATATTTAATATTTTTATATCGATACTTCGCGATCGTGACTTCTTTTTTTTTTTCTTTTTTTTTTTTTTTTACATATAACGCGTACCATCAATCAAAAATGACGTATTCCTTTGGCGTATCGAATGATATTGAATTTCTGATAATCTTGAAAAAAGAAAAATAAGAAGAGGAGGAAGAAGAAGAAGGAAGAAAAAAAAGAAAAAAAGGAAGGTTACGAGAAAAGATCGAGAAGACCCCCCTATAAACTACTTATCTCCGTGAGTAATCGATTTGAACGAACGAACGACAATTTCTTCGTTTATTACTCGCACAAGCGAGTTAATTTAGGGAACACGAAGGCTCATGACTCACTAACGTAAAACGATCGAATAATGGTAGTGTCGTGAACATAGAATACACAGGGTGGAACGGATCGATAAGAAGAAAGTGACTATAAGGGGTTGGACGATGAAACTCCGTGGCTCATAACGATCTTCCGAGGCACAGGCAGGAAAACGTTTCTGATCCAGTATATGTGTACATTGGAGGTACGACGATATGGGAAATGGGGTGGGGAGGTAGTGGATTGAGTGAGTCTGAGGGAGGAGAGGGGGAGGGTCGTTCACCGAAGCCGATATCGCATCGAATGACCGTAATCACATCGAAACGACGCACCATTCGTGCGACGCTAACGATCCTAGGAATTCTAATCATTAATCCATCGATCTAGAAACACTCGCCGGCATAATACGCGCTTGCTTGTTCGTTTTATTCGAGGCTTAAAACAACGAGACTTTAAAAAGTCAATTGTTTGTAAGTAACTATAGAAATAGAATATATCTCGACCTTCTTTCTCATTTTTTCCTTTACTACTCTCTCTCTCTCTCTCTTTCTTTTCTTTTTTTTTGCTTCACTCATTCACACGAGTTTCATTTAATTAATTCTTTAATATATTATTAACGCGGAACGAATAAAAAAGAAATTTCGCTATAGTCTCGATAAGTCCATAGATATATTTCATTTGTTCTCTTTTTCTTTTTCTTTTTTTTCGTTTTCCTTTCGTTTTCTTTTTTCAATTTTAATCAATTTATATATAACGTTCAGTCAAACGGTTATACAATTATCAAAGTGTACACGTCGATTGTTATTGTACAATGTCAAACTACGATCGTTGCTTAAATTCTCTCTCGTCTCTATATTTTGTACGATATTACTCCAAAGAGAGAGAGAAAGAAAGAGAGAGAAAGAGAGAAAGAGAGAGAGAGAGAGAGAGAGAGAGAAGACGTCGTTTTTCCTTGCCCCGAGAGCTGGGTACATAGCTCGTAATCACGAGCCCGTAATAATTCTGAAGCTTTCCCCGATAGTAACAGCCCCTGGTATAACGTATCACGACGATATTCCCGTCATATTTGTTTCGTGTACAGTGTCCACGCAAAGTAATGGAGACTCATACGTCGACTGATCCAAGGATTTATAGCACCTGTTCGAACACGTGTGCCGTACTAACACGAACGCGATTACGCGATCTTGTTTTCAACGTAGCAGGTAGTTATAACCAAGAATCGAAAGATTATAACAGGAAGATTAAATAATTTTTCATTTTGGTCACGTCGCTTAAGAAAATAATCGAGTTCCACCATACCTTTCTAATTCTATCCCCCACATTCTATGTAACAGCATATAGTTAATAAATGTTACGCGTCGATGTTACGCGTTAATTAACTTTCGAAATATATATTTATATTTCCTATTAAATCGTATCTAAGCCTTTCTCTAGATAACATTATGTACACGAACGGTACAATAACTCGCACGTTAATCTAAAAGGATAACACGTAAGTGAAACGTACGATCGAAACGATTCAAGATGGCTTATCTATGGGAAATCTGTTCGTTTAGATCTTAGACGATCGAGATGATGGATATACGATGTATTATAATAATAATAATAATAATAATAATTATTATTATTATTATTATTAGAACAGATAGTTATAATTATTATTATAAGTAGAATAAGTTGTTGATCGATGGTTAAAGTTCAATTAAGATTATTAAAGAAGCTAAACGATTGTATTAAAGATAAACGGAGGGCTGATATAATTTTTTTGACATCTCATTTGAACGGAAAAAGGATCGATCCTTCGTGCTCGCACGAATGGAACAGATAAATAAACTCCATAGAGAGAAAGAGAGAGAGAGAGAGAGAGAGAGAGAGAGAGAGAAAGGAAATACTATTTTCTTTTCTAATAGATATCTAACTACTTTGAGAAATAAAAGTCATGAATTCGAAGTAAAAGTAACATAAATCTAAAGATGCTGATCGACTTATATCGTTTTCCAGTTTCTGCACGCACCTTCGTCATTTCAGATTTATAAGCACGAAAGTTATATTCTATCTTCTGACGATTATTATCGAACGGGATTTCGTTCCGCGTTTCTTTGCAACGTTTTCGATGGAAAACTTTTTTTATTCTTCTTAACCGAGAGTGAGAGAAAAAAAGGAAGAAGAAGAAAGGGAGAGAAAAAGAGAGAGAGAGAGAGAGAGAGAGAGTGAGAGAGAGACCGCTCGAAAAGTTCTTTGAAGAGTCATGAAACCGGAAGCGACGATGAAATCACCGTGGTGGTACGTCGATGTTTTGCGAGAAAGAACGACAGAGATCGAAAGACATCCTCGAGGCAAGGTCTCGTTAGGCGAACGAGGTCGACGTTAAAAATGGCGGCAACGTCGTCGTCCTCGTCGTTCTCGTCGTCTTTCTCTTCTTCTTCCTTTTCTTCGAAGGAAGGAATGGGACACGAATTGGCGACTTTTTTTTTACTACCGCAGGATAAAATGATTTATAGTCGACGAGTTTTTAGCTATTTCCACGGTGAATGACATGGGAGCTAATTAACTCCGTCTATTGTAGCTCACCCTATCCCTCCTCATCCCTCCTTTTACCAACGGACTCGCAAAACTATTATTACTCACGCCACGTTACCTCTCGGTAATTAACGAACATGGTCAAAATATCTGACAGTAGAAGGTAAAAGGGAAGTCGGGGAAATGACTTTTTCCCCTTTTAACCTTTTACCAACTTTGTTCGCCACCAGTAAAGCTCTTCGACGTCTTCGCGAATCCATAGGTCCAACCCATCATCAACCCAACCCATCTATCTACTCATCTTCTTTTCCCCCAATCTCTTATTTTACAACCTAAACCAATCTCGTTTTTAAACCTAAGCTAATTTAACCTAAGTATATTAATCAGCATCGAATCAATAGATTATTAGTATTCGTATTTGTCTCAATTGTCAATTTTATACGCAATTTCTTTTTTTTTTTTTTTCTTGTTTTTCCTTCAACATATTCTACATACTAAATCGTTACCTTGATATCATTCTGATCTGCTATGTAGACTCGTTACTACTCGTCGTTTATTTTATTTAATTTTTTTTCGTCCTTACCTGAAACAAAAAAAAGAAAAATTCATATTTAATAACCTCTTTCTTCAATTCTATTAAAAATTATCATTAAAGTGATACATACATATTAATATATTAATTATCGATAGTTGTGAAAGTTAACGTCTATCTATGGTAAAACCATAGAATGAGTTCGTTAAAAATTTATAACAATGAGAATCGGTTCCCTAAGCTACACCAACCTACCAGCTATTTACGCAGGAGAAAGTCAAACGATCTTCAAGCTTCTTAGTTACGTTGGAAGACGAAAAGTGGAAGATCGAGGTCGATAAGCGTTGTTCCAGGAGGAGAAGGAGGAGGAAAAGGAGGAGGAAAAGGAGGAGGAAAAGGAGGAGGCGGGGGATGGGTGTGCTAAGTTCAAGCGGAACGGAGGTGACGTAAATCCTGGCGTAACGCGGGGTAAACTTGTGAATAATTAATTAGTAATACGAGAAGGGTTTACTAAGGGCCGGTTAGGTGCTCTCATCCTTTTGGTGCAAGCTTTCTACCTCAACGGCCAAGGTTTGAAATTGGAACCCCTTGCTTAGTCTGTTCACTTCCTCCTATCCACCCTCTCTCTCTCTCTCTCTCTCTCTCTCTTTCCTTCTACACCCTCCCACCACTTTTCCTTCTTGCTCTTGGGATGAGGCACGCGAAACGTCGTCGCAGGCATGGATACAACCTTCGCTTACCTCATTATGCTAATTATTTAAATCCCCTAACGCCGTATTGTATTAAACCATCGTACCGCCTAACTTTATCCGACGTACACCTTACCAGAGCAAATCGTTATCTAGGTATGAGCTTTTACTCTATTTTCTTGTTTTTCTTTTTTTCTTCTTTTTGTTTGTTTTTTTTTTCTTTCTTTCTTCATTTTTTTTTCAAGATGATCAAACAGGTAACATCCGCGAATGATCGCAAAGTCACGCGGGAAATAAAATATAATGGAACTAAGGAGAAAGAAAATATGGAAATATAAAGTATGTATAAAATATAAAAAAAAAAAGAAAAATTATTATAAACGAAATATATATATATATATATATATATATATATATATATATATACAATTGTTTATACGTTATTTGGAAAATAATAGAAGTATTTATATTTTGTACTTTATATATCTTTGTATGTTATACGTCGGAATCGTTGTATTTATTTTTCTTATCTTTTTTCTTTTCCCTTTTTTTTCTTTTATTTTTTTTTTTTTTTTTTTTTTTTAATTGTATTCTCGTTTCGTCGTTTTATAATTATGGACGAGTCAAGTAAATACTGACTACTCGACGTATAAACCACTTCTTCTATCTCCTACATCTTTATGCTCGATATTAATATATTTTTTTAATGGCAACGAAATGAGCAAACGATTAGATATGCTCTGTTAACGAAATGAAAGAGAACGATTTTGGAATGCTACGGTAAATACGGTATGGTCGCGGTGTTACAAGGTTGAGAAGAGAGACGAAATTAATCCCTTAGGTGCTGCACGCCGTGTTATATCAGGCATACCGAGATTTTCATAAAAATTCACTATTCTCGGAATTTAATATGAATCGTGCGGGAGGACCTTTCAAAAAATGGAAAAACTTTATTATTTATTTATAACCAAAGGAACGTGACTTTTTCCACATTTTTTAACCTTAACACCCATCGGCGAGCGACGTGTTGTCTACCCGAGTGTTATATCGCTTTAAGACATCAAAATTACGAAACATAAGATTCCTCTTTTTCTCTACGTTCATTTTGTCTTTTTTTTTTTTTCTTTTCTTTTTTCCTTCCTTTCCTTTATCTTCGTTTCTATCTACTGACAAATAAAATCGATGATATTTAATAAATACATTAGCTCCGTGATATCAATGAAATTTTAATTCCTAATAATTCAACTAGCATTGATTGCACAAAAACACAATGAACATAATGCGTGCGCACGCGCAGGTGTGTTAAACAACAATATTTACTACGGGAAATTTTCATCCCTTTTCTTTGTTTATTTTTTCTTATGACGTCACGATGATAACAAACGAATATATATGATGTGCATTCATCTCTATGCGTGATCAGTTGAAAAACAAAAGGGCGTTGTTAATGCTTCCTACTTAGCTCCCTAAAGGGAGAACGAACAATGAAAGAAGAAGAAAAAAAAAGAAAAAAGAAAAAAAAAGGACGATAAAGACGACCAGGAAAAAAATGTTAATAATAGTTCGTCGATAGACGATTCTAAACAATCCTTATTTAATTTACATCGATTATATTACCTTTTTTTTATTCTGATAATTAATAAAATAAATATATACGTTCGATCGAATGTGATTAAAGTTCGTCTGACCTTTTGCAAATGACATAGAGAGGGAGAGAGAGAGAGAGAGAGAGAGAGAGAGGAAGAGAAAAGAAAGAAAAAAAAAAGAAAAAAAAAAAATCTACGAACAGATATTTCAATGGATAAATGTCGGTCGACGATGTTCGTTGAACTTTTTCCTTTTTTTTTTGTTCTTTTTCTTTTTTTTTTTTTTCTTTTTTTTTTTTGGTTTTCACTTTATTACTTAAAAACTTCCTCACAGAGATAAACTTTAAAATATATTTATATACGTTATATTGTTCCTATCCATTCTTTCGAAGTTTTATCTATTATAAATAGATTCGATTCGCGCATTCAACAATAAGCGATTGAAAACGATTTGTAATGTACCGTATAGCATTAAAAGATTCTCGAGGAGAAGGCAACGATATATTTCGTTGTATTGAACGGATTCGCCAAGTAAAAGTACCGAGAATAACTTGGGCCTATTAACATTCTAACAAACGATAGAATACATCTAGGAACGATCGGAGGCAAAGATCGTAGACCCCGTGAGTCTTCTACGTTTTTACAAAAGCGGACATGCATCGAAAGAAGATAATGCCCTTCGCGGAATATGAAAGGAGCTCTTTCAACGTCAAACCGCTCCCTCTAAAGAGGGAATCTCAGCGCCGTGGTTCTAACCTTTCGCGAACAATATGAAACATGCTTCGGGTTTTGCATTTATATATATACATATATATATATATATATATATATATGTATATGTATATAAAAAAAAGAAAAGAGAAAAGAAAAAAGCCAAAGAAAAAAAAAGGAAAGAAAAGAAAAAAGAAAACCAACCTCTACAAGGGAAGAAAAGAAGGAACGGGTGTACTGTACACGTTTGAATAGAAGGTACGTCATTTTCGAGCATGATAACGCAAGACCACCGAGTTACGAAGCGGTGCCAAGAGAGTTGACCTTTCAAAAAGCAGACCAAATTTTTCTATGACTTTTGACTCATTTTACTCGTTCCATCGGCCTTGCCATCAGATTACCATTCATTTGCATGATACGTAAACATCTCTCTCTCTCTCTCTCTCTCTCAAAAGGGTAGCAAGAAAGATCTAACCGAGCCTTATCAAATTTTTCTACTACGATAAATGCATTTTCCAGGTTGAAAAGAAAAAAGAAAAGAAACACACACATACACACACACATGTGTACGAGTCAACAATGAGAGATTTTTTTCCAAAAAAAAAAAAAAAAAAAAAAAGAAAGAAAAAAGAAAATGGAAATACGAGTTGCTGAAAAAAATTACTAATCCACGAACCAGATACATTCTTTTTATCATAGAAAATATTATATAACATGTACATCTTCCAATCTTAATCGAATAATTAAGGCTCGTATTTATCTATTTACATGGATTTAGATACTCGGGAAATATAAGTCAAGTAAGAGAAAAATACGAACGTGTTCTGTCCATGAGAATCATGAATGAAAGGATAACATTGATTTTACGAAGGCAACTACTAAAGCGATAATTCAAGCGGAGAAGGGTAAACGTGAAATACGGCTTGAGTTTCGATAAAAAGCTATCTCTGAAGGTGTACATGGATACACCCACACGCACGCACGCACGCACGCACTCACTCACATGCACACGTACCCCTATATATACGCATGCGCACAAAGATGAAAGAAAGAGAAAAATGAAAAGATACAGATATCATACGTTCGGGGGAACGACATTTTTATTTTCATTATTTCGAAGTCTGTGAAAAGTCTGTGATATCGAACAAGAGAAAAAAAGAAAAAGAAAAAGAAAGGATTCTTGTCTTTTCATAAGAGAAAATATATAGAGAAAGAGAAAAAGGGAGAAAGAGAGAGAGAGAGAGAGAAAGAGAGAGAAAAAGAGAGTGTGACAGAGAGTGAAGAGAGAAGACATGCTTCAAGTAAAGACACGGAAGGACATAGGAAAGGAACATTTGCAAGCTCGTAGCACGTTACGAAGCGATACGTGAGAAAGATACGGCGTCAAGGGGTCAGCTACGGGCTTGCTTCGCCCTTAGTTTCACATGCCCGGCGCATTTCAGAAAACTCCCAGTTCAGCCGGGCTTATAGTTGAAGTTTGATACGACGTTGACGGTGAGCGCGTTTAGTGAAACGGGTGGCACTCCCTACGCGACATGAATAAAACATTTTTCGGCCTCGTAAAACGGGATCCTTTCTTCCTTCTTTTCTCCTTTCCCCTTATCCGTTGCCCTTCCCCAGTCCTCCGCCTCCTACCACCCACGCTACCATCACCCCAAGTCCCCCCATCTTCCTTCTACTTCGATTTTTTCGTTTTCCTCGTTTGCCCTCCTTCAAAAGGAAAATGAGAGAGAAACTCACAAGAGTTTCTGGTTGCGCATGCCACCAACGATTCTTATACATCGAATCGATGATAGGAGAAGTGAAAGTAGTCGATTAGTATGGCAACGACGAAACTTAGAAGGAACGGACGTGTACTAGTCTCGTTATGAAGGAGTTAGAATGGAAATTATGATGGTCGAATCTCTTATCCCCTCTCCCGTTCTCTCAGTCTATCCTTAGAACAACCCTTTCTCATCTAACTCACCCACCCACATCCACCCATCCTTCTAATTTTTTCTCGAGACAACGGCGCAGCTGCAGACGAGAAAGCGCGCTGAATCAAACTTAATACCAAACGAAGCACCTGTTTGTCGAGCCTGCGCAAAGTATACATATCGTACTTTGCCGTACGGTTTCGTAAGTACGCGATAAAGTCGATCGTAAAACGTCACTACGTAATTTCATTTTATTAAGACTCCTCCTTTACCTCCCTCCCTCTCTCCCTCTCATTCCCTCCCACCCTTCCTCCCATTTACCACTGGCACCACCACCAGCACCAATACCCTTAGGATATACACGTTCGTCTCTTTATGCCTATTTACGTCGATCTTTACGTTATTAATGCTATTATATCTGTTATAACGAAAGGAGGGAAAAGAAATAAAAAAGAAAAAGGAAAAAGAAAGAAAGAAAGAATAAAAGAGAAAAGAAAAGAAAAGAAAAAGGACGAATTTCAATATTTCTTTCTTATAGTATTCAAATTCTCTATAATTAATGTGTTTCTTAAAATATAATTTATATAGGATTGATTGAACGATTGCAATATACAAATATTATATACGTATATATACATATACATATACATATATAAGTATATATAACATATATATATATATATATATATATATATATATATATATATATGTACTATTAGATACACATTACACGTTGCAATTGGGATACATATGTATGTATTCTCCCTTTACTCCCTATAGATCTCTCTCATACGCATATACTTTCGGCCGGATTAATATTCATGGCGGAGAAACGCGAGACACATCGATAAATGTACCTACCTACCTACTCCGAATGTACCAAGAGATAGATATACATATATACGTACTTGTTATATATATATATATGTGCGTGCGTACGTGTGTGTGTATGTGTGTGCGTGCATATGTAAGTATCAACGATGATACGTCGCATGAGATAAGATCGTATTTTCGAAGATGTACGATAAATATTAATATTCGATTCCTTTCGACGTATTCGTTAAATACGTGCCTTCTACCTCTCTCCATGTACGATACGTTTAAATTTTCAAGAATATAAAAAATATCATGTAAGATTCTTTTTACGATTGGTTATTTCGGCCATTTTTATTTATACCATTATATGAAAAAGAAAAAAAAAAAAAGATAGAAAAAAGAAGCAGAAAAGAAAAAAGAAAATGAAGATCAGGTTGATCTTACAGGTCGGTTCATCCGTAATGATCGACAATACGATGGATGGAATTCGATTTTGTATTCAGAAAATGAAGGAAAATCGATGATATCAGGGATAAAACGATATTCGAAATAAGGGCAATAAAGATCGGTGCGATCTCGAATTATAGTAAATTACAGTAGGGATTTCTCGGTTGGTCGATCGAACTAGACGCGCGATTGGTCGGTAAAAGGGAACTCAATAATCCGTGAAATATCATAGCGCAATTTCGTTTCCTCAAATCAGATTCAAAGTTACGAAGGAGGAAACGCAAACCGAGTAGTAGGTAGGTAGTAGATACGACGATGGAATCTATGACGATAGTATAGTAGATACTAACTACTATTACTGCTACTACCACTACTACTACTACTACTACTAATACTACTTTACTGGCGGCACCAACATCACCGCCGCCGCCGCCGAGTCGTGTCGTCGCTCGGTAGATAGGTTGCAGCTGCTAGGAAGCACACTGAATCAGACTTAATTTTGGCGAAGCGAGAGCACCTGTTTGCCAAGCCCCGAACAATTTACCTTACCTTTACCTTTTGTCGACGACGCAATAGAGCAAAACAGATCGTCGAATGGAAGACAAAACTGGCCGTATTACGTATACCAACGTGTATATATATATATATATATATATATATATATATATATATATATATATTTATAACGTTGTATTAGGATTTGTTAGAAGGCTTTCGTAGTATATAGAAAATAATACCAATGATAAAGTATAAAATAGAAGGCGAAAGGTCATGACATTCTCACATCACGATTGTCATCCTTTATCGTTCTTATTAGATTGCAATCGAATTGCCTAAGTAATTTCGTTATATTATAAAACGTATATACGTATTATCTTAATTCGATTAATACGAACTCACGATTAAATAGAAACCAATCTATAAATGGAGGATGATCATTTAAAATGAAACGGATCGAGTAATATCATTAATTAACTAACAAATTCATATTTGAAAGAGGTATTATCCTTCAAAAGTATCTTCCGATATCTCTAAGTGTAATTGATCTTCCTCGAAATATTACGACTATCTCGTTTGAAAATTAGCGTCGATGAATCTGTTTCAAAGTTTTTGAAGAAGAAACGAAAGAAAAGGAAAAGAAGGAGAAGAAAGAATAAAGAAGAAGAAAAAGAAGAAGAAGAGAAAGAAGAAGAAGAAGAAGAAGAAGAAGAAGAAGAAGAAGAAGAAGAAGAAGAAGAAGAAGAAGAAGCGGTAGTAACAGCAGCAGCAACAGCAGCAGCAGCAGTTAGGACGAAGAAATTATAGCGCAGCTGCCAAGAGAAAGAAGGCGAATGAAACTTAATTTCGCCGACACCTGATTGCCGTAGGCCGTGCAAGTATCTACGATCCTACGTAGTAAGAACGGAGAGAAAAAGAGAAAGAGAGAGTGAGAGAGAGTTCGCCGCGGATCTGATCGTGAAATATCATTCTGCAATTTCGTTTAATTAAAATCTGATTCAAAGTTCGCGAAGAACAGCTATCGTGAGCGGCCGCTCGTCCTGGATAATACTCGTTACGCCGGGTGCGGTTAATGCATCAGCAAAAGAGTTCAACTCTCGTCCTAACTCCCTTTTTCCTTCCAGTTTCCTCTTCGTAGCACTTTCTTTCTTTCTCTCTCCCTCTCTTTATCTCTATCTCTATCTCTTTCTCTCTCTTTCTCTTTTTCTCTCTTTTTTCTCCCTTCTCTTTTCTCTTTTCTGGTTGCTGCTATCTCTCTACTCCATCTTTCTTTTTCTTTTTTCTTTTTCTCATTCCTTACAATATCCCTTCTTCTTCTTCTTTTATTTTTCTTTTTTCCTTTCTCTATCACTGTCTCTCTCTCTCTCTCTCTCTCTCTCTCTCTCTCTCTCTCTTTCCTTTTTCTTCTTTTTTTTTCTCTATGCCGTCATTTTACGGCAACGTGCACCCTTTCCAGAATTATACGAGTTAAACGTCATAGAAATTTTCTGATCTTACGTAAGACGAGATAAAGAGAGGAACTAAACGACTATAATACTTATATTGTACTATCACTACTACTACTATTGCTACTACTAATACTATTACTATTACTATTACTAGTACTAAATAATATCGTTGTTCGTAATTTTTATGATACATTTGATAACATATATATATATATATATATATATATATATATATATATATATATATGTATTATACGTATACACACACACATATACAATATTTATGTCGTTGAGACAAAAGATATTTTTTTCTCAATGATTAAAGGGAAGGGGAGTAAGAGAAGAAGATCATCGATGAGATTGAGTGTAACAAAAATATATGAAGTAATCTCGAAGGAGATTAATGCGATGAAGAAGTTAGATAGATAGATAGATAGAGTAAAAAAGAAAGAAAGAAAGAGAGAGAGAGAGAGAGAGAGAGAGAGAGAAAGAGCAGGTAAATAAATTTTTAATCATCAGTAGCTCCCTTCGACCGATTGACTTTTTTTCTATCTCTCTTTTTTTTTCTCTCTCTTCTTTTTTTTATGAAATTCCAACAGGACCATATGATCGTAGAAACGAAATGGAAAGAGAGAGAAAGAAAGAGAGAGAAAGAGATATATATATATATAGAACCTTACGATCGTATCGTCTCGCATTACTGCAAACAGAAGTCCCGTAAGAGATGTCCTAAAAGTCTAGTGCAATAAAAGCCGCGACCCATAAAATATCGTAGCCAGCCGACGCCTTTTTCCTCCCCCCATCGGTTATCCGTCCAAGTCCCTTGCCGGATAAGACTCAGGTACATAAACTGTGAGTACTCCGGCGGATTGAAATATAACCTCGAATATTTCTTTACGTCGGTGTCCGATACTCGTATATACAAGGCTAGGGACGAACGAAGGCCAAAGAGATAGAGATAGATAGATAGATAGATAAAGAGAAAGAGAGAGAGAGAGAGAGAGATGGAAGACTTGCGGAGTACTCTCTCACGATTAACCTTTGGGCGTTTCTTACGAGCACCTATGAGAGTCATAGTCTAGTGTCGTAGAAACGATGCGTCGTATATATTTTTTCTTTTTTTTTTTTTTCTTTATTTTTTTTTTTTTGGCTGTTATTAGGACATCTAACGCGTTTACTTCGAAAGGATATCGAAGGATATCCTTGGAAAAAATGAAAGGAGATAGATAGACAGAAGGGTCTGCGGGAAAAAGGGATGAAGAGGGGAAAGCATAAATCTATAAAATAAATGTCACAGTCAATGAGTTTTCCGTCTACGAAATGTTTCGATCTTTTGCAAAACTCCATATCTAATCTTCTTCGAAGATTATATATATATATACATTGATATTTCAACTAAAAATACCAGAATGGAGAGTCACAAACGTAAAAGTAATTTTGTATTCTTGAAAATAAAATTATTAAATCGGTATAGGGATAAAGTAATTCAATATGACGTGAAGCTGAAAGAAGATTTTTAACGTTGTTCACAAGAGAGAAAATATTCATCCTACGTTATATACCTTTCTTTTTTTTTTTCGGAGGAGGAGGATAATACCGGTAGCTTTCCGGGAACACGATTTACAAGCAACAACGATGATAGTAATAGTAGTAGTAGTAGTAGTTGTAGTAGTAGTATAAGCAGAGAAGCCGGCGAATAAGGTTCGACATTACATAGGGGTAAGTCCACCTGGGTATTATGGCAATAATCGTATAACAAAGGCCCAGTAGGACGAGTGTGGTCGCATGATGGTCCTTCCGGGTTGGGACGGTGTAGGTATGGACGCGGTTTGTTAAGAGAAAAGTTGTCAAAGCGCTTCAACGGCGGCCACAGTACTGGCCGAGGACAATCCGCAATATTCAAGATACACTTCAGAGAGTAGATAAGCGAGAAGTAACAACGCGTACTAGTAGTCAGTAATGCCAGAAATCACCGGCTACGTAGTCGTATTTTCATACGGATGTATACATCTCTTTTAACGAGAGAAAAAGAGAGACAAAGAGTAAGAGAAAGGGAGGAAGAGAGAGGAGAAGAGAGAGAGAGGGGGGAAACGAGCCACCGTGAAAATTTACATTAATTTCAACGTCATAATGAATGCAGTCAGCATGCCATGAGTCGTATGCATGGACGAAAAAATCTATAGGTACATAGACAGAAATGTAATATTTTGGACAAAATTACGCTCCGATAATACAATACATTGTTATATATATAATTAAGTAAGTATCTACTCTTGTGAAGAGAGAGAGAGAGAGAGAGAAAAAGAGAGAGAGAGAAGAAGAGAGAATATTTGCAGTTTGTATTTCGATAATATTCATTAGGACGGATCGTCGTGGCACCCCTCATCAATTCATTTTCTCGATCCTTCGAACGTTAATTAAATCGACTATTTGTCGGACAATAAAACGATCAACTTTCAAACCAGCCGCCAACGTTCTCAATCGCTCGTAGCAAAGTTCGCGGTGCGACGCGAATAAATGCAAACCCGATTTGTTATTAGTGCAAGGATATTATTAAATCCTGTTAGCTCGTTCGCCCGTTCAAACTAAGTTTCAATCCCTCGATCGGTGCGCCGATAAAAAGGGAGGGTGAGGGAGGAAAGAGAGAGAGAGAGAGAGAGAGAGAGAGGGAGAGAGAGAGAGAGAGAGGAAGAGAGAGAGAGGGACTGAAAAGAAAAAGGGTCGGGAACGAAGCAAGCCGGCGAATTTATTAACTTTAAAAGCTGACTGCAATGCCGCCTTGTCGGGCGCGCTTTCATGGCTTTACGAACCGCTTGCGACCTCTCTCTACCCTCTCTTTCCTCCTCCTCTTCCTCCTCTTCCTCCTCCTCTTCTTCCTCTTCCTCATCCACCTCTTCTTTCTTTCTTTCTCTCTCTCTTTTCGGTGTCAGAGTCGAGCCGACTCTCGGAGCTCCTACCGTCAAATCCCACCCCCGACAATCGAGAGAGAGAGAGAGAGATAGAGAGAGAGAGAGGCTTCATGATGCGCAACTTATAATTTTCTTTGAAGCTTCGTGGCTTATCGATTGGCCTTTATGATTGGAATTTGTAATAACTTTCGATCCGTGTGCCGTTTCACCGCACGATGGCCCGGTCGCGACCGTGAGCCAAGAGGGCTCGCGCCTGAGGGGAAAGAGAGGAAGGAAAGAGAAAGATTGAATGAGAGAGCGAGAGAGAGAGAGAGAGAGAGAGAAGCGAGGCCGCACTTTCCGGGTTTCATATCGAGAACCACTACCACACCAGGGCGATATGAGTGGATCCAATAATGGAGTCACAAAGATTTAGCTTTTACTCGGTGATCTCTTTCTCTCTCTCTCTCTCTCTCTCTCTCTCTCTCTCTCTACTTCTCTTTCTCTCTTTCTCTGTGTTTAAGTCAACATCGAGAATCAAGACAAAGTGGCAATTACCGCGTTACTTCCACTCGAGAAACTCTCGCACGTATGACAATGCAATGAACGACTCTTCGAACCTTTAATAGGCTCGACTGGAATTCTTTTGTCGAGAATAAGATCCATGGTAACGAGTAACGTTTTCGTTTTAACGAATAGATACTTACTTAGATATTATTCACGAAATTCAAGAGACGATACAAATATGAATCTGATTTTCCCTCTTTTTTCTTTTTTTTTGTTTTTCTTTTTTGTTTTTTTTTTTTCCTTTCTTTTTTTCATTTTTTTTTTTTTTTTTTTTATTCATAACATACAACTGTCAATGATCTAAATCGACATTTTTTTTTTTTATATTACATCTATCTGTCTGATTCGATTTATCGTTAAATTGAAATATCTATGTAACTATATCCATTACCGTCCTGTATATGATACCTCGATGGTCACAAGAAGGAAATAAAGTATGTTAACATTTCATCAGAACGATATTTTAAGTATAGAAATCTCGAGTTATAGATCGGTAGGTAGATAGGGTAGGTTGTAGGTAGATAGGTAGAACGAGTAAAACTCGGAGTAAAATCAATTATCAATCAATTATTCGTTAAAGATAAAAATGATTCGAGACAGGTCATTACTAAATACGATCTTGTAATGACGTTTTAAAAGAAAATAATAAAAGATAAAGAAAATATTAATAAAAGACAGACACACACACTCACACATATATATACACACACACACACATACACACACACACACACACATATATATATATATATATATATTTGTTCTTCCATTCTGTTACGAAAAAATAAAAAATCTTGGATATCCCTCCCTTGTAGTTAGTCAACCCGAACATTCTACTGGGACCCAAAAAGGAGTTAAATTTCCAAGAGGTACAAGAGAACGACGAGAAGAGTGGTGTGGTCAAGAGAAGAACGCAAGCTCGAAAATGAATCCTCGAGGAAGATATTATATCCGCTTGATCCCGATCCATTCCGGAGGACAAGAGAATGATGTAAGAAAGCACAGGGGGCCAACATTGGCCCGTCCTAGAGAGAGACAGAGAGAGAGAGAGAGAGAGGTAGTCAGTGAGAGAGAGAGAGAGAGAGAGAGAGAGAGAGAGAGAAAGGGATAGAAAGAGAGAGACAAAGATAAAGAAAGAGAGAGGGAGGGAAGGAAGGCGAGTCGGAGAAGGTTGGCTTTACGGGGATAGCGAGTAAATGCCCCATGAATGAACGATGAGCCCAGGGGCCAAACCCTCTCTCTCTTTCTCTCTCTTTCCTCTTCTATCCTCCTCCTTCTCCTCATCTTCGAACGAACTCCTTCTCCATCTCCCACTTTCGTCCGTCACCTTCTCTCTCTCTCTCTCTCTCTCTCTCTCTCTCCTTCCCTCCTTCTACGAATCCGAATCGGATTTCAACTCGGCGTCGTCTCGCGCCCTCCGCGGAATTGCGATTAGACTCGTAGAGACCGGATCCGTATTACATTCTCTCTTGCACTAGAGAGAGAGAGAGAGAGAGAGAGAGAGGGAGAGAGAGAGAAAACGACGGACCCTTCCATCTTATCCTTTACCGGCGCTACGACGACGTAATGAAATCGATGCGAGAAACGAACGAGAAGCGTCCTCCTCTCGTCGATCGTACTCAAGATGGGATTAATGCTAATGCGAACGTAGAAAGTAGCGTATCTCTCTCAGAATGGGGAGGAACTTACACGACTGAATACGATCGCGTTAACTCTCGCCATTTTCTGAAGTATAAGGCTCTTACTTTTTTTTCCTTTTTTTTTTTTTTTTCATTTTACAAAGGTTTCTTTTTTACATAGCCATCCCTCCCGCTTTGCTATTTAACGTCGATAACTAAAAGATCGACTCTTTCTCTCTCTCTCTCTCTTTTTTCTCTTTGTTTCTTTTTATTTTCCTTCAGATGATAAAAAGGCGATAATGATATTGTACAATTAAGAAATTACCTTATACGTATCTCTATATCTAATATATAACATTGGCACTTTTATTAGTCATCGTTTATTCTCAAAATAGTCGATATTACTTTATATACGAAAAGATGAAACATTTGATAGTGTTACGTTTTGACGATAGTTTGGCAATAACCATTTCTATCCAATGGAAAACTTCGTTTCAGTCAACGTGAAATCCGTTCGCGCGTCGCCTGTATTGAATGGAAAGAAGAATAAGAGAGGAATAAGAATAAGAATAAGAAATAGATCAGAGGGATCGAGAGATGGCTACGGTCTTGGCTGGAATATGTTACCGGCACGATTGACAGATTCTGCTGACTGATAACTCGAAGCGTCGTTTCGTTCGGATTTCTAGGAGACTCGTAAGAGAGAAAGAAAGCACAGAGACAGAGAGACAGTGACAGAAACAGAGAAGGAGAAAGAGAGAGAGAGAGAGAGAGAGAGAGAGAGGACGAATGGGAGGAAAAGAGATAGAGACGAAAAAGAGAACGATTGACGCATGAAAGATTCATGGGCTGCACCGATGGCCACATCAGAAATGCTGCGGGGCAAGTCCCGACTCGATTCCTCCTTTACCCGAAGGCCAAATGTACCTCGAATTCTGCTACCAACGTTCTCACCGACCGGCTGCTGCTTCTTCTGCTGCTTCTGCTAGTTCTGCTTATGTGCTACTGCTGTCGTAGCTCTCTTTATCTTATTCTTTTTTTTATTCTTTCCTTCCCTATTTCTCTTGTTCCTTTGCTCTCTCTCTCTCTCTCTCTCTCTCTCTCTCTCTCTCTCTCTCTCTCTAACATTTGGGGTAACTGTTCTCTGTTAAACGTTCTCGAGGCCCGTTAAATCCGTTTCGGTAATCATGCCGCGTCCTACTCGGCTGATTAGCCGTCTCGAAAGGAAAATCGTCGGGGCGAAGAGAAAATTTTCGGCGAGAAGAATCGTAGTCGTTCTCTATGTTCCCTCAACTGTTCTCTCTCCCTTTCCTGTGTTCCCTCTGCCCAATTTCCCCTCACTCCACTACAGCCCTAGCATGCTCTACGTCCCTCTTCTCTTTTATCGGGAGAAACGATACACGTATATTGCTCCCTTGAGAGATAAAGAGAGGAAGAGAGAGAAAAGGGAGAGGGAAAAAGATAGACGATCTCCGCATCTTCTTTCTTTCTTCCTCTTCTTCCTTTTCCTTCCTTCCTTCCTTCCTTCCTTCATTCTCATTAGTTCTCCTTGCATCTTCCTTCGTCTTTCTCTCTTTCTCTATCTCCCTCTCTCTTCACGTTCCTATTTCTTCTAGAATTACGTGCGTAGCTTAGTCTGACGTCCATATGAATTGGTATTAGAAGATAATTAGGATCGTTTTCTCGCGGGAATCACGATTTACGTCTAACACGTCGTAGTAAGTCATAGTCGAAAGATGAGTAATATAGAAAAATCGTATGTCTTGCTATGTGATATTTTATCAGAGAAACAGGATAGATAGATAAATATATATGAAGAAAGAGAGAGAGAGAGAGAGAGAGAGAGAGAGAGAGAGAGAGAGAGAGAGAGAGAGAGATGAATCCATAGATAAATTGAGCGTAGAAACAAAAAACATTGTCAATGATTTATGATTGAAAAAAGGAAGAAAAATATCTAAAAAAAAAAAAAAAAGAACGAGAAAGTGTTAAAGAAAAAAAAAGAAGAAAAAAAGAAAGGGAAAAATATAACAGAAACAAAACAAAAGAAAAGGATAACAAACGAATAAACGAAGAAAGAATATAAATATATATAGATATAGATATAACTCGATGAAAGAAGTGATTTCAGTGTCGTTTAACGTGAATGTTATTTATCTCTCAAAACGCTCGTTCCAATTGCTTCGTCCTGAAATCGGAATGGAGAGTTTCCCATTGGCAGTCGTGAATATCGGCCGAATAAAGAACATCGACAAAGCTCCGAGCAAATATTTCCCGAGCGCAACGGATTAATCGACCGTTGCCGTTCGCCTATGTCGCGTGAAACGAATGCTGTCGGAATGTCGGCGTAATACGTTGCTACATAGTTCGCTCGCGAAATAGAGGGTAGAGAAAGAGAGAGAGAGAGAGAGAGAGAGAGAGTGTGAGTGAGAGAAAGAATGAGAGAGAGAGAGAGAGAGAGAGAGAGAGAACGTATTTTCTTAACGGCTCGAGGTACGATCACCGACGATA
>NC_060956.1:19750998-19790998 GCF_910589235.1 Vespa crabro
AAAATAGAGATAACGATCTTAGAAATAAATTTCGCAGATATATACACATATCTGTGTATATAAAAATTCATATCGCAGTTTGAAATCATCTTGTTTCATTTTTAATTATTTTGATATTCGTCACATTTGCATTCTAAATATTTGACTTTTTCTCGAGCAAACTCTTCCTCTTTTTTTTTTTTTTTGCTTCTTTTACTTTTTTTTTCTTTTTCTTTTTTTTTTCTTCTTTTTATATATATATATATATATTTTTTTTTTTTTTTTTTAAGGAGAGGAGAATTTTCGAGCCTCTCTTCTTTTTTAATAGGTCAACGCAATGGACTCTCCTCGGAAAACGGACAAAAATCTCTCTCTCTCTCTCTCTCTCTCTCTCTCTCTTTCCATTCGCTGAGCGTCGAACGAGATCAAAGCGAGTTCTCTGCCGCGTCGATAACCAATCGTGAGGGTGATAAAAATTCGACAAAGCGATAGAGCGTCCGACTCTTCTGTTTTTCTCTTTTCTTCTTTTTTATTTTTCCTTTTTCTTTTCTTTTCTTTTCTTTTTTCTTTTTTCATTTTTTCATTTTGTTTTTCCTTCTTTTCTCTTTTCTTTCTTTTTCCTTTGTTCTTTTATTCCTTTTATTCATTCCTCCTTTTCATTCAGCCGAAGCATTAAGGGGGATACGCGTGAGACAGCGAGAGATCGGTTGGAAAATTTGTAAGATCTATTCGAAGTCACGCGTCGCTAAGTAATTCGAGTGTATCGCGGTACCATACGAACCAGAGAGCAAAAATATGCATCATATACTCGACGGAGAGCCCGCAGTTACATATATTCTCGACAATGGTATCGAAGCCGGTTATCTCGGTTCTTTGTATTCAAATTGCGACGGAAATACAGCAGGTAGATTATGTTCAATGGACGTTTATCGGTGGATTATGAAACTCCTATTGTAGTAATAATACCATCTCATGTGCGCTATCTTTTAATAACTAACTCTTCGTATATTGCGCTTAAACTCTAACGAGATATTTATACCAACGTGATTTAACGTATATATAACAACAAAGAAATAATTAAGATCAAAATGCACAAGTAACGTTAATCGTTATTTGATTATCGAAATCTTATCGTATCGTATCCTATCTTATATCCTCCTATAGTATCGTATCGATAGAATTATTTGAGGATAAAGTGAATTTTCTCGAGTCCTATAATATACGTGCGCGTATAGGTGCTAATGCTTCCTGTGGTATAGTGAATAAAAAAAAAAAAAAAAAAAAAAAAAAAAAAGAAATAAAGAGAAAAAAATAACGCTCAAGATAAACGAGACGAAATCGTTCGAACGCATGAATCTCGGATAGGAATTTGGCGCGATCACGTTTTTCGAACAAGCGCGACCTCACCAACGTAGCTACCCATCAATTTCTCGTGACGCTTTCAGTGACACGACGCAATGCGACTTCCTACCTGACTACTCCGCCCCCGCCCCCGCCCCCGCCCCCGCCCCAGACCACGGCCATGGCCGCAGTTTTAGTCTCAGCCATGGCCCCCCCTTTCCACCATCCCGGTTGAAGTACTCTTCAAAAGCACTCGGTTTCTCCTCCTACGACGATAAAAGAGAAGATCGGATACATGAGACTGAGCGAACTGATAACTAAATCATGAGCCCTTTAATAAAGATCGAAAAACGTTCGTGGAACAACTTCCGATAAATGACGAATCGATTTCTATTGCTGTTCTTATTATTTTTATTCTTTTTTCTTGCTTTTCTTTTTTTTTCTTTTTTTCACTTCGTTATTTTCATTTTCGTCAAATCTCTCCAATGTGGACGATAAATCTAAATTTTGGTACTTTTTTATTCATTCATTCATTCATCCATTCATTCATTCATTCATTCATTCATTCATTCATTTATTCATTCATTCATTTATTCATTCATTCATTCGTTCTTTTTTTCGCAGAAGAAACGATAGAAAAAAAAAGGAAAATACTTAAATATTGTTGAAAGAGAAAAGTAACTAGACATTAAATGCCAATTATAATGGAACCTCGTGCGAACAACTCAACGTAACTCCGCAAGGAGACGTACAGTACGATCGGAGCTCGGTGACGCTATCTGATTACGGCAAGTTCGCTAATTGGCAAATTGTATTCGTGAGTCATGCGTTAGGTTCGGTGAGTCACACGAATATAACGCTCCCTTTATGGGTTCGCACGCGAAACTTGTACAGTTGACTCGATGTAGTAGTTATGTTGTATAGGTAATATGTAAATGTATCCACCACGTGTGAGTAATCGCATAAACGCGAGGCATCTTTCATCTCTCTCTCTCCGTCTCTCTCTTTCACATACACACATACACAGACACACACACACACACACACACACATTTAATATAGATCATATTTATCTCCTTATCTAGTTTTTATCGAAAGAAAAAGAGAAGGAAAAGGGAAGAAAAAGAAGAAGACTTTTGAAATCTTATACTTTATCGAATAATCGTATTCTTTTTCACAAATATATTTTCTTTATCGCGAAATTACGTGGAGCGAATTTTTTATCGTGAAATATTTTTTCAAAGGCACTCGTAAAGAGAGAGAGAGAGAGAGGAGGGGGAAAGAAAGATATTACAAAAATCCAACTGGCATCTCTCGTTCTCGTAAAGAAAGTGTACGCATTCAAAATTGAAAGTAATATCTTCCGTAATACGCTCGCGTGGCTGATCTGAATTTTAATGAGGATACGGTGTGTCCCGAATGAATAGCCATCCGTATCTCGTTCGTAGCCCATAATCGTCGGTGCATTAACGGTACTTCTTTTGATTTGAAATAAACGCGCCCCGTCTTTCCCGACACGGAAAGAGGAAAAGAGAGTACGACCTCCATCAATGTTTGAACGCGTTCCAAATAGGGTTGTACCGGGGTGACTGGTTCAAAAGCGAGACCAGAATTACTTTCGCCTTACGAAAAATAGTGACGTGTCTCTAAGGTCTTATTTCTTTCATGACCGCGCCAATATATCTTTTTGGCAATTGAAAACGGAGATAAGACGGATAGAAACGTGATAGATAGATAGATAGACAGATAAATGGATTGATAGGATAAATAGATATATTATAATTGTATAATAATTAAAAATAAGATAAGAATATTAAATAAATAAATACGATATTATTATTGCAAATAGATATAAGCGTTAAAAGGAAAGAAGAAATTCGAAGTAGTGCAGTTCAACGTTTATATGCTCGAGACTACTATTTCGTATTTCTTTGGACAACCTGGAAAGAAATATAAATCGCCAAGAATAAATCGTATTTTGTTTCGCGCGAACAAATTCAACGGGTTGATGGTGAGTTAACGTCAGGAACAGGACAAACGGTCCACGTGTACTGATATTAATCCAAATGAACGTTTTACCGCGACGGCATAATTCTTTCGATTCTTTTACGGACCGCCCACACCACAAGCACCATCGTACTGTAGCGAGAAACACGATCTCCGGATCGTTTACAAAGAAACCTCTTCTTCTTCTTCTTCTTCTTCTTCTTCTTCTTCTTCTACTTCTCTTTTTTCTACTCTTCTTCTTGCCCTCGAGCTTGGGGCAAACGAATTCGTTGCAGTCTCTATCGGAATGACGATCAACAGGTACGTAATGTGTCAATGAAAAAAGAAGAAGAGGAAGAAGAAGAGAAAATGAAAAAAAAAAGAAAAAGAAAAAAAAGACAAGAAAAAAAATAATAAGAAAAAAAAGATCAAACGAGCGGGAGAAGAGGAGGCGAAAAGGTGAATAGTAAAAAAAAAAGAAAAAGAAAAAAAAAAGAAAAAAGAGGAAAGAAAAACATAAATGAATAAGTTAATTTATAAAAACATGAAAAACAAACGAAAAAGAAAAAAAAAGAAAACGACCACCGTGTTATCAACGTTTTGGTCGAGAACGAAAGGTTATCATAGCATAATTATTTCCCAGTGCCATCAGTGAAATCCATAAACACGGCCCGGCAAAGCGACTCTGCTTACGACGATAATTAGCGAGTTGTGTGAGTTGGCCCCCGCGTGCTCTCGAAGCGCGTTCAAATTAGAGCTCCGTGTTTGCGCAAGCCCTTGGCGCCGAGCGTCGCGTCGTCAATTAGAAGGTACGTCTGATTAGAAGCGAAACGGAGCTCATTAATTACCAGTGGCATCCACTATCTCATGGATAATCCTTACGAACGAGATAGGACTTTTGTCGGGGGAATCGACACTCGATTGATACTTTCCCGATATTTCCCGAATAAAATGATAATTAAAACTTGATTCGTCTTTACATAATTATAAATCTAAAAGTGAAATTATATTATATCGTTATTAGATTACACGGTTGATCTTTATTATTACAAAATTTTAATTCTCGATCTTATACGTCAGTGATCACATGTTAATTAAATTCAACATTGGTGATGATTAACGTTTCCACAAATAATATGATTTTTCATTCGACCTGTCGCAATTGCAATAACTTTCTATACGCCAATTACAAAATATAATGAACATTATATTCTTCCATTGTTCCATACGAGCATTACGAAATAGTAGTTGATTTTATTATTATCACGGATACTATGGTCTATGATTGAACGATCGTCGTAATAATCTAACAAATGTTATATAATTAGGAATATGAGAGAAAAATTATCAAAGGAATTATGTCTCGTTGATAAAAAAAAAAAAAAAAAAAAAAAAAAAAAGAAAAAAAGAAAAAATGTTAAAAGTGAATATACATGGATAGATGAAAAGAAATGTTATATACGATAATAAGAACTTTCGATTCGTCCTTAGGCGACGATCAGAATTCGCAGAATATATAAAGGCAACCACCTATGTAAACTTCAGGAGCATTGTCCTCCCTCGTATTTAACATGCATTACGTTGCGGGTAAACGCGGTAGAACAAAAATTGCGTTCGCCGCCGGCCGGTAAGCATGATATAAGCCCTCGTAAAGACAAATGTAAATCCCGCCTCCCTCTACCCTTACCACCGTCTACCAAATTATATTTGTTATTTAAACAACCTACCCTTTTTCTCGCTTACCCTTTCCATTCTCTCTCTCTCTTTCTCTCTCTCTCTTCTTCTTCTTCTTCTTCTTCTTCTTCTTCTCTATCTATCTATCTTTCTCTCTTTCTCTTTATTTTCTTTTTTTTCTTTCTACTTGTACTTCTTCTTCTTATTCTTCTTCTTCTTCTTCTTCTTCATCTCCTTTCCGTCTTTTACTTTAACGACCAAAGTCTCGGAGGGTCGAAAGCAAGGAGAAGAGAGAGAGAGAGAGAGAGAGAGAGAGAGAGAGAGAGAGAGAGAGAGAGAAAGAAAAAAAGAAATATAGAAAAAGAGAGAGAAAACAGCGACGTAGTAAATAGTCAGAAAAATGAGAGTCGTCGTCCTCCTCATTGTCGTCGTCGTCGTCGTCGTCGTCGGCGTCGGCGTCGTCGAGTTTCCAGTATACCGTAGAAAAGTTAGGTAGATGTGTGCGTTCCTTCTACGGAACACCGCGAATTGTCGTAAATATTAATAATCCGAGCCGACGGTGGTGACGGCGCCGGCGCAATTAGTGCTTTTCTCCCTCTAGGTTCGGAGAAGGCCGTTCAGGGAAAATATTTGCTGCCAGAACGATCCTTTCGACCGTGCGATATGCTGGGCAAAGAAATTATAAGAAAGAAAGGGAAAAAAAAGAAGAAGAAGAAAAAAGAAAAAAAAAAAGAAAAAAAAAGAAAAGGGGAAAAAACGTGGTATACACAAATCGTGGTGTGTCTCTTATGAATTTCGAACAGTTCTGATTAATCTGACGACGACGACGACGACGACGACGACGACGACGACGACAAGAACGACAAGAACGACAAGAACGACAAGAACGACGGCGATTTTAGTCGGTGATTTTCTTCCTTTGTTGAGAAAGGAATGAAGGAACGAATGAACGAATGAACGAACGAATAAAAAATAAAAAGAGACGAAATAGAAAAAGAGGTAAGCGCGAGAAGTAAAATGTTGTCTACTTTTACCGTGGACTATACGAACGGGCCAGCAGCGTCGTGTTTACGGGAATTAGCAATTCTAATATTTGGCCAAAGCGAGACAAATTTATTAATTAAGTCTTCGAGCAAGAGAGAGAGAAAGGGGGAGAGAGAGAGAGAGAGAGAGAGAGAGAGAGAAAGAGAGAGAGAGACTCTTGCTCGTTCTATCTTTCTGTCTGTCTATCTTGGAATACTCTTACCGTTTGTAGCAAGGATGGAGATGAAACGGATGGGAAGAAGACGTAGAAAAGTCGACAAGAAAGAGAGAGAGAGAGAGAGAGAGAGAGAAAGAGAAAGGAAAGATAAAGAGAAGGCCTCTTCGTACAGCGCTCAGCAGGAAACTTTTAATTCGGCAACTCTGGGATTAAATTATCACGCCAAGGCGATTGTCTCACGAAAGATTAAGAAAGAAGCTCTTTCTCTCTCTCTCTCTTTCTTTCTCTCTCTCTCTCTCCTATTTTCAGCTTCTCTTTCTCTTTCTTCCTTGGTTTCTGCAGTTTCTTCTTCGAAAGGAACACGCACAATCGTCTTCCGGACGAAGGGACAAGGTAGTCCAGAAAGAGAAAGAGAAAAAGAATGAATGAGAGGAAGAAAGGCAGAGAGAAAGAGAGAGAGAGAGAGAATAAGAGGGAGAACAACGAGGAAATCCCTTTTTCGTTTGTGCGAGAACCGGTTGTTGCGCTCGGTTTAACTCTCGACGAGTTGCAGATAGAGAGAAAGCGAGAGGAAGAGTATGAAGTAGGAGTAAGAGGTAAAGGAGAAGAACAAGGAGGAGAAGGAGACAGAGGAGGAGAAGGAGCAGGAGAAGGAGGAGGAAGAGGATCCAAAGCTCGCTTCAAAGTCGTTCCTCTTCCATCTTCGTGCCGCGGGTGAGCGAGGGAAGAACAAGAAGACACGAAGTTAGGGATCTCTCCTACGAGTCTACGGACTAGAGGGTTTGAGTTTTGATTAACTCGAAGGTCGACTTGAATTCGAGATCGAGTTTCGTTGAGAACTCGTCGTTGCACGAGCCGCCGATGCTGTCGTCATCGTCGGCGCGCCGTCGTCTACTCGACTTTGGTAAAGAGAGCAAGAGAGAAACCAGAGAGAGAGAGAGAGAGAGAGAGAGAGAGAGAGAGAGAGAGAGAGAGAGAGAGAGAGAGAGAGAGAAAGAGAAGACTGACTGCCGACTGAACTGCCTTATCACGTTCCATCGTCTGTTTGATTTACTCCGTGTAACGCGACAGGCAGTTACGTGTTTGCACAGATTCGCTGTTCCTTCGTCGAGAATAGATTTTAACTTAATATTATTATTAGAGCGACACCACCTTCCCAGTTTCCACTTGTGAATGCTTATTATTCGGCGAACCGAGAACCAGATTATTGTGTACCTTTAATAAGAAACACGACAGACAAATGTTCGTCATTGAAACTCCTCTCGTTATAATTTTTAATCGTCCGACGTATATAAAATATACAATTCATACAATAGACAGAAAGAAGGACGAACGGATGGACGGACGAACGGACAAACGAAAAAGAAAGAAAAAAAAAGAAACGAAAAGAAAAAACAGTACAACAACACAACAAAAAAAAAAAAAAAGAAAAGAAAATCTAGTACGTTATATTACGCGGGTTGATAATGGTCACGTAAAAGTTTGTTGAAAGATTTAAGAAGATACACTCTGAGGTATAAGTTGACATACACAGGGACCAGATCCGACGCTACAAGGTCTGAAAATATGTTGTCCGTTGTGTTATACGTGATAGTCGAGAGACCAAGCATATACCCTCTTCTTCTTATCTTCCAACACTGCTATTTGCTATGGTACCAACAACGGCATAACTCTCCGACAACGTCTCAAGCACCAAAAGACTCACGCTCTTTCGAACTTTCCTTCGTTCTACTAAACGTACTTCTCTCTCTCTCTCTCTCTCTCTCTCTCTCGCATGCTCTTTTTCACTCTATCTATTTATCTATCTATCTATTTATCTCTCTTACTCTTCCTTCTCTTATTCTTTCGAAGTACTTGGCAATTCGGGAAAAACAAACGGCTTCGCGTAGAAAAATGAAAATAGGAATACAAATGTCGAACATACCTAGACTAGATGCTAACTTTTGTCATTCGCAATTGATCAAGAGTACAAATGTGTATCAATCGGATTTTTCTTATCTACAAGTACTTAGAAAAAAAAAAAAAGAGAGAAAAAAACAATTTTGATATCGTATTTAAAAGAGAAAAGAGAGAGAGAGAGAGAAAAGAATAAACCCGTAGAAACTTTCGAATTATTATTCCTATGACTGAATGCGAACCGACAAAAGTAATTCGAGACAATGTCAGAATATCTATCCACTTATCTACCCACCCATCTACCTATCCACCTATCCACCTACCTACCTACCTCCTACCTACCTATCTATCGTTTCACGGTCCACGTGAGTTCGACGAGAAGCCATATTACAGGGTAGAGGCAACATCGAGAAGGTGCCCGAGGGCACTTACGATCGAGGCCATTCGTCAGAGTTGAACGAAAGAAAGAAAGAAAGAGATAGATAGATAGATAGATAGATAGATAGATAGATAGATAGATAGATAGATAGATAGACAGATAGATAGATAGGTAGATAGATAGATAGATAGATAGAGAGAGAGGGAGAGAGGAAGAAAAGGAGAAAGAATGAACGAGAAGGGAAGAGGAACTCGAAGAAAGAAGCCCCTGGGTAAAAAAAAAAGTCGATCGCGTTTTCCCTTCGATCATAGACTCCTTTGAGCGGCTTTCCACGCGACTTACGACGCGGTATTGTTACCGTATCGCCTCTGCAAAGGCGCGCACCGCCACTGCGGCAATTCGTAATCCCTCCGAGCGGGCAGGAAGGATACGTTCCTGTATTAGGATAAGAGAAGTAGAACCAAGTTTCCAGTTTCGAGAAAGAAAGAGAGAGAGAGAAAGAGAGAAAGTAACCTGAAAAAAAGGAGAAGAAGAAGATAAGGAGGAGAAGAAGAAGAAGAAGATGAGAGCAAGAAGGAGAAGAAAAAGGGTAGAGAAATGGAGGAAGTGAAAAAAGAAGAGAATGAGATGGGAAGGAAAATGGGAAGGTTATGGGAAGGGAGAGAAAGTTGGAAAGGAAATAAGAGCGGATGCATCCAAAACAGGGATTTCTCCGAAATCCTTGGACACGGTTGACTAGCTAAAATATCCTTCATTGCTATTCCCAGGGTTTGGAAGTCTAAGGACAGGAGAGATGAGCACTCGAAAAGGATTCTGGGTAAAGAAGAGGGATGATGAAGTCGAGCAGAAGGGAGGAAAGTAAAAAAAAAAAAAAAAAATGAAAAAAAGAAGAAAAAAAAAAGAAAAAAAAGAAAGAGAAAGAAAGAGAAGGTGATAGTAGAGAAAGAGGGGATGGGATTGGGGTGGTAAGGGTGAAGGTGGAGATAGAAGGTGGAGGTGGAGATGGAGGAGGTAAAAGACGCCAGGGATAGGATAGAAAGAGAAAAAGGATGAAGGAAGAGAGTACAGGAAAAGGTCCTGCATTGCGACAACTAATGAACCATCTTGGAACGGACCCTCCGAAGTCCCGTGAGACGTGACGGCGCAATGCAGTCACCAAGCAAAGGCACGAAGGAGCCAGAAGGAACGACGACGAACGGCGACGCCCTGCCAAGGCAAACGCCTTTTCTATCTTTCCTCTTTGGTTGACTTTTTACTCTCATCATCCTGCGCCATCTTTCCAATTTCTCTCGATCGGGACTGATCCTATCTGGATTTTTCCACTGTCCCTTCTATCCTTCCTCCTCCTTTGCCCAGTAGCAAAGCGGCAACGACAACGATAGCGGTAGCGGTAACGGTTGTGCCAGCGTCGTCTTATTTCCTTAAAAACTTCTCGTCTTTTTCCTTTTCTTCTTCTTTTCTTTTCTTCTTCTTCTTCTTTTCTTTCTTTTATCTTTTTTCCTTTTTTTTTGTATTTTTTTATTTTTTTTTTTATCCACTTTCTTTCTTCAATCATTCTCTTTCTACCGATTACTTACACACACACACACACACACTCCTTTTCTTTTTTCCTATGCTATCGACAAAGAGGAGGTGGTAGCTTTAGGTTACTCTCAAGATACGATACCTATTTTCTTTAGTCTTTTACTATCGAGGTACACAGCAAATGGTTAGATTTGCAAATAAAACGAAAAAGAGAAGCCAAACAAAAGAAAGAAAGAAAGAGAGAGAGAGAGAGAGAGAAAGAGAGAAAGGTAAGTTGTAAAGATCTACTATTGAAACACATGAGAAATTTTTCTCTCTCTTTATCTCTGTTCCTTTCTCTTTCTTTTTTCTTCTCTCATCCTCTTTCCAAAATAATTACGTTATGAACGAGAGAAGGAACGTGCATCGGTAAGCTTCCCAAATCCAACTCTTCGCTCGGCTTTTACTTCGATCTTATTTCGCATTGTCTCGTATTCTTCGAGTCGGATGTATTCGACAAAGACTTTCTCGCGCGATCGGACCAGTCTTAAGAAGAAGAGTCTCCCCTTTGTCTTCGGGGAAACCCGTTTGTCTTGTCTTGTCTTGTCTTGTCTTGTCTCGTCTTGTCTCGTCTTTTCTTTTCTTTTCTCTTTTCTTCTTTGAAACGTTCATTTGAATCTCTTTTTCGAGATAGATAACGACTTTGGCCTGGAAAATTACGCGAGTACCTATAGTAACGTAAGTACCTACCTACTGTCGACCAAACTGATTTTAAATGAGAAAGATTATAACGAAGAAAAGGGACAAATACTGAAAAGGCTAGCTTTCATCGTCATCGTCATCGTCATCGTCATCGTCATCGTCGAACCCTTATAGTTGACGAGGTAATTAAGTTAAGTAGAAAGATAGAGAGAGAGAGAGAGAGAGAGAGAAAACCAGCCGTATCATATACCTACGAAATTTGAGTTTGACCCTTTGTTACTGTATCCTTCAATCCTGTTCCTGATCTTATCTATATTCTTTCACTTTGTTCTCCTTTCGGTAGCAGTAATCTCGTTTACGTTTTCTCTTTCGTCCTTCCTTCGTTTATATTACTATCTTCGTCATTGTCTCCTCGTATTAACAATTTTCCATTCAAACTTTGGAAGAAGACTAAAAAAAGATAGCACTTAAGTATATATATATATACATATATATCTTTTGATTCCTTCTTTTTACCATCGTGCGAGATAAGAAAAATCAAGTGATGGAGAAAGAAAGAGAGAAAGAGAGAAAGAGAGAGAGAGAGAGCCTTAAGTCTGTTTAGAAAGGAACTCGATAAAGACGTTAGTAAGATAAAAGAGAAAGAAAGAGGAAGACGAAGAAAGAAGAAGAAAGACTAAACGCACGACCTTTCTTTTTTCCGTCTTACCCTTTTTCGTACATTTCCTTCGAAATAGAAACGGTCGGTAGAAGTAGACGACGGTAATTGCGTTAAAGTGGACGTGGGTTACGCAAGGTCCGTCCTAACCGTACGCGGAATAATAAATTTCTTTGAGAAGACACGAGAGAAAATTCTGTACTCCTTCAATCGGTTCATTCGTTCTCTCTCTCTATCTATCTATCTCTCTGTCTCTCTTACGAAAGTTAAGGCCTCAGCCTCGTTTCCCGGTCCGTTAACGGCACAACATAGCACAACGACCGAGTTCTTCTTGCCTCCTTCCTCTCCCTCGTGCCCATTCCATCGAAAGGTTTCTCGCTTGAGAATTCAAAGTTCGATCGAAACAAGAAGCCCCGTATAGACTTTGATAAAGGCTACTAAGCCGACGACGATGCCATGTCTGTGTTTAGAGCCGAATTTCCTTTTGACGAAGGAACGAACTTACTACTCATTTCTTCGAGATTGACTTGTCCGTCGTCCGTCATCGAGGTCAATCGAACAAATGCCGAAAAAGATAACGATGATCTTATCGTTTATTTAACGATCATATAAATGGATTATAGAAATTATTTGGCAAGATAAATTTCTGTTTAAATAAACAAGAATTTTCATATGTGACATATAATTTCATCAATGATATTGATTATATCTTATCGTTAAGAAATAATAAGTATAAAGACTTTGAATATGAAATCTCATAGAGTCGAAATGTTTCAATAAAAGATCCATTAACGATACGATTCATATAATAATGCTTTACTCTTACAATGAATAAGGATTTTCATATTGATATTTTCATAATGATATTATCAATCATACGAGACATTTATAATATCTTATTGTTAAAGAATAATAATAAGTGAGAAAAGATTTGGATATGAATAATCGAAAGGTCGAAAATTTTTTTTTCAAGATAGGGAGGCCCACTCTACCGATGCGATCCACGTAGACGAGAGAAATGCGATAAGTACGACGGGCGAATCACCCTCGTTCGACCGCAAACGTTCGAAAGACCGGAAAGGAAGTTTTCAACGACGCAAATGATGTCGCCCGTAAATCGAAGATCTCGCCGTGGTTTCGGGTGCTCTTAAGGGAGCGAAGGACGCCTTAGAATCCATTCGGCAGAAGGGGAATACCAAAAGAGGGATGAAGAGGAGGTGGATAGAATGTCGAATTTAGCGGAAAGTTAGTTGAATATTGTTTGGAAGGGAATTTGTGCTCGGGCGAGCGCAGCCAGCTTGTTTGCTCCCGTTACTCTACCTTACTACCTTTACCGATCTAGAGCGGTCGGTGTAGTCCGGATGAGAAAACAAATAGGAGGAGAAAGGAGGTGGAAGGGTAGAAGGAGGAGGAGGAGGACGAGGAAGAAAGTGTGGATGGGAAAAGAGGAAGAGACTTCGGACCTGAGGGAAGTTCGAAGAATTGGAAAAAGAGAAGAAAATGAAAGAGAGAGAGAGAGAGAGACTGAATTTATATATATATATATATATCTAGAAAATGTATTTTATCAAAACACAAAGTTTATCGGAATTGCTTTGGCTACAGCAAACGTTCTTGGTACGTTTTACTATTTCATTTTATTTCCAAAAATATATTTGTAGATTTTATCGCTTTAACTAAAAGAGAAAGAAAGAGAGAGAGAGAGAGAGAGAGAGAGAAAATGAGAATGAGTTCAATATTTAACGCACGCGACAAATATTCCGATTGAACGCAGTCACCGTCTCTTTCTTCTCGTTTCGTCGTTTCCTTGACCCCCTCCCCCACATCGCTAAATAAATGTGTGCCGTTCTCGGCTATGACGACTTTAGATTTTACCAGGGTTCCGCTATTTTTACACTGCGACAGCGTAACTCCCGTTGCTAGATTACGAAGATTTTATTTCGGCACCAATTTTATTCCGGAATTGCTTTCACCGGCCGTTCGAACGTTTAATCTCTAAAGCAACGTAATCGCGCGCGTCGTATACTTTCTTTAACATCCATTTCGCTAACGTTCTCACGAATCGTAGACAAAAAAAGAGAAAGAGAGAGAGAGAGAGAGAGAGAGAGAGAGAGTGAGAGAGATATTTTCGTTTTATCACTTTCGTCAATGATTTTCTTCATAAATCAATCTTAAAAAGATCAGGAGAGAATAAAAAAAAAAAAGATGATACTCAAGGTAACCTAATATTTTTATAATAGATATACTCGTTCGTTCAATTAACGATTATTTCCGATCGAATCGTTCTCGATTGATTGGATTATTAAAAGAGATAGATAGATAGATAGATAGATAGAGATAAGGAGAGATGATGAAAAGGGGATACTATGATTATTCGTAGGGATGCTCTCATTAACGCTTCGTAATTTGAAAGGAGATCCCCAATCATTTTTCTTTACGTATTAACTTCACCAGATAGGACGAGTTTCGTTTAGTGAACTAAGTAATAAAGTAAATTCATTTCCGTTTCACCGGTGGCTTTCACGGTACCGCTGTCGTGAACGAGAGCACCGGGAAGGAGAACCAACGACGACGGTGACGTCGCCCTGCTGTCGGTCGTAGAACGATGTCGGCTGATGGTGGTAGGAGTTGAGAAGAAGGACAGAGAACAGAGAAGTGAGAGGAGAGAAAGAGGAAGAGGAAGATCGCGCCGGTAGCGTTCCGGGGTAACCATCCCCGCAGCAAACCCACCCTCGCTTTATTATCTCGAAAGCTATTTCGCCGGCTGCCTACTCGCTAATAGGATTGTCACTCGCGTGCCTTTTGCGAGGCTAGACCGTGCGCATGCGCTTTCGAACGCTATGACAGAGAAAGACAAAGAGAGAGAGAGAAAGAGAGAGAGAGAGAGAGAGAGAGAATACCCAAGGATAGTTCCAATTCTTGGTATAGCTATCGTCGTTCGTTCGAAGATTACGTACGTATTTCTCTTTCGAGTTCATTCGTTCGTTCCTTTCGTACGTTCCTTCGAGTAAGTAAAATGAGGAAAAAAAAAAGGGGAGAAGCTGCTTGAAAAGTTGGTGTCGACGTTGGCATGAAGGAGAGAGAGAGAGAGAGAGAAGAAAAAAAGAAAAAAAAAAAAGAAAGAAAGAAAAGGGAAAAAAAAAGGAAAGAGCGCATTTCTCGAAACGGTCGAGAAGAATTATTCTCTCCTCGCGCTTGGTCGTAAATTAATACCGATAGGGGGACAAGCGGGATGGGGGAAAGGAGACTGCTGGTAGTATTAGGGCGGTGTTAGGGAGGAAAGGAGAAAGGAACGTAGAGAGGAAAGTAAAGGAGTCTCAAAGCACGTGGGTTAAGGAGAAACATAAGGAAGGAATTCAAAGCACGATCGCTCAACTTTTTTGATGACTCAATTTCGTCAACGACGGAACTCAAGACTCTTCCCTCCACTTCTCTCACCCCCTTCCCCGTGCCTACAGATCGTCTCTTTTTCTAACTTCGCACGACTCGCAGCAACCATATAATAACCCGCGTTACACCCACTGGACCTCCCCTTCTCTCTCCCTTCATCATCCCCTAACTCTCACTCTCACTCTTTCTTTCTTTTTCTCACTCTTTCCTTCTCTCTTTCTCTCTATGAAGCAGCAAGCGAAGAGGAGAGGAGATTTCTAGTAACGTCTATCGCCCGTAGAAACTTGTGCACGGCATTTCGAGAACGTGTTTCAGACTCTAATACGTTTCGTGTAACTCGTCACACTCGGAGTTCCCTTTCTCTCTTTCTCTCTCACTCACGTTTCTTTTTCTACTTCTTATTTCTTTCTTTCTTTCTTTTTTCTTTTCTTTTTTTTTTCCTTTTTTCTTCTCTTCTTTTTTTCTTCTCTGACTTAAGAGAGAGAGAGAGAGAGAGAGAGAAAAGGAAACGATAAGAGATATGACGGTATCGCGAGAGAAAGAGGGAGAACAAGATGTAGGACATGCTTGTCGTTGGCTCTTCTGCCGTTCTTACTCGAACCCAATTCCAGTTTCATAAGTTTCCACGAAGTTTTGCGGTAGCTAGCACCGTCTAATAGCTGGGCGAGCTGTTCCCTTCCTTCTGCTCTCTCTCTCTCTCTCTCTCTCTCTCTCTCTCTCTCTCTCTCTCTGTATCTATCTATCTATCTATCTATCTATCTATCTCTTTTTGGAGACTTTTCAACGGGCACGATAGCGTTCTCGAGACTTCGACGATTTCGAGTAGTTTTCAATGTGAAATCTTCCCGACATAAACGTTCCTATCGAAAAGTAAGGAGACGATAAGTCGACAAGAGAAAAAGTGTGTGTGTGTGTGTATGTGTGTGTGAGAGAGAGAGAGAGAGAGAGAAAGAGAGAGAGAAATGATGCACAGAATGAAGCACAAAGTTTTCGATAAAAAGTGGTTAAGAAAGACAAACTGCAGGCTTGCGAACAGACAGGCGCAAACGTAGTCTCGAGACTGAACACGAACGGGTTTTCCTCTGCTTTTCGACCAAAAGAAAAAACAAAAAAAAAGAAAGAAAGAAGAGAAAGTAAGAAAGAAAGAGAAGAAAGACAAAAAAGAAAAAAGAAAAAAACAGAGAGAGAGAGAGAGAGAGAGAGAGAGAGGAAAAAAAGACAGCTCAAGGAAGGATTCGTGATAAACGATGTCTCGATCGAAACTATATTGAAATCTTAAGGGACGAACGCCATCCTCTTAACCCTCGATTGCAACGTGTTACGGCGCCATATGGTATCGAGAAGACGCGTCATTACCGTTGGGATACGGAAGTTCTCCTCGTGCGCCAGGAAGAAAACTAATACAGACGTTCGATATCGAATTGATAGAAGTTTTGCCGGTGTGTTGTTTCTCTTACGAGAGCGAGAGAGAGAGAGAGAGAGAGAGAAAGAGAGAGAGAGAGAGAGAAGACCAAGAAGGATTTTCCTTCTTCTACGCGAAACAAACAATCGACGAAAGGTATCGATTCTTCTTCTTCCTCTTCCTTTTCCCTTTCCTTTTCTCCTTATTTTTCGTTATCGCTTCGGAAACTATCTCGACCGCATTTCGAGAAACATTTGATTCGATATCGAGATCTCGACAAACAAACACACACACACACACACACACACACACACACACATATATATATATATATATATATATAAATAATTGCAATAGAATTGTATCCACCTTTCAGTTCTTCCTACTTTCACCTTTATTATCTTTTTACATTTTTTTTTCTTTTTTTTTTTTTCTTTTTTTTTTACCTTCGCTATCTTTTTTACGGTCTACAAATAGTATCTCGAAGAGAATTAGAACATTATCGGAGCTTTTAATTCTCATTATCAGATTCTATTCTATCTATGAATTTTAAATCAATGATGATCGTTGTTGCTTCGATCATTTGATCCAAAGTTATCCACGATAAACGATATAATCACGATACGGATTATTTATGATGATTTTGTTAAACGATGAAAAATTCGAACGTATCAGATTAAATCAGATATCATCTAGTCCCATCACTTTTTCATTTCTTTTCTTTTTTCTTTTTCTTTTCTTTTCTTTTCCCTTTTCTTCAGTGACAAATCAGAAAATAATTCGTATAACTTATATCTCATATATATATATATATATATATATATGTATGTGTATACGCACATTCCGTTACTATTTTACGATGCCACATATAATACCCTAGATATACACATAGAGACGCATAAAAAAACATTTATTTATCCAAGACGCAGAGAGGTCGTTCGCGAAGAAGTAACCAACGACATTCGTTAAGTTTTCAAGGCTTTATTAGATTCCACGCGACGTGAAAGAAACATAAAAGCTCGTAGGCGTCTGGCTCGTACAAGGGGATCTTAGGTAAAAAAATAAAAAGAAGAGAAGAAAAAAAGAAAAAAAAGGAAAAAAAAAATAAAGGGAAAGAGAAAAAGTCAAAGTAAAAGAAAAAGAAACGAAGAAAAGTTTTTTCGCGATAGTAACGTTATAAAGAGGAAGAAAACGTGTGTGTGTGTGTGTGTGTGAGAGAGAGAGAGAGAGAGAGAGAGAGAGAGAGAGAGAGAGAGAGAGAGAGTAGCGAGAGGCATATGAAATATGAATACGTTTCGGTTGATTTGTACCTCTGCTCGTCTCGTATTTCGTCTCGCGGATTCGACCAAAGGCAGAGCACAGTCGTCACGTAGCGCTGCAGCCGAAACGTGCTTCAATTCTGGCCCCCCCCTCCCTCCTCCCACTCATCCTCCTTCTCCTCCACCCAACCACCCCACGGCCCAGCTCCGACCCACGCCTACCTTCTTCTACTATACCCCTTACCAACCAACGTAGAACGCATTGTACAACGACTGTGTGTCGGTGGAACGAAGCACAACTGCATTTCGCCGTTCAAAGTTCTCGCGGAATGTTAACAACCGTCTTCCACGAAGTTTCCGTAGAAATGAAAACGCTACGCTACCGTAGACTAGTGTTCTAAATTTCTCTTACTTACTCACCCTCTCTCTCTCTCTCTCTCTCTCTCTCTCTCTCTCTCTCTCTCTATCTGTATCTATCTCTATCTCTCTTTCTCTCTTACGATTTTCAGCAGTTAGAATATGCAAAGAACGACGAAGAAGATTCTACGAAGAGAATATTATTTTCAAGATCCTCCTTCTATTTGCGTTTAGTGAATTGAAATGATTCGATTTAACAATAAGGAAATTTTTCGAAAAAGATCTTTCTTTTTATTCTTCTTTTTTTTTTTTTACTTATTAAACTTTCGTTTCTTTCCTCTTCCTTTCTTTTCTTTCTTTTTTTCTCTTTTATCCTTTTTTTTTTTTTTTTTTTTTTTTAGATATATGATTAAACAAATAAACGATTTAACGAGTCGTCACGCGAGACAAACAAGATCTCTCTCTATCTCTCTCTCTCTCTCTATCTCTCTCTCTCTCTCTACATGTATATATATATATCTTAGTATTAAAACGAAACATGTAAGAGACTATAAAGCATTGTTCGAGTGAGGGATTACACGCAGAGAAAACTCGATTTACATACTTCCTAGACGCTTTCTCGACTATCTCTCTATGAAGGAAAGAGAGTTCCTCGTACGGTGAAAGAGAGAGCGAGAGAGAGAGAGAGAGAGAGAGAGAGAGAGAGAGAGAGAGGGTTATTCCGAAAGCTTTCGTAATACTCGAAAGCTTCTCGGGAAAGTTGTTCCTATGACTTTGTCGTCGTCGTCGTCGTCGTCGTCGTAGTCGTAGCCGTAGCCGTAGTCGTAGTCGTCGTTCTAGCCAATGGTACTCGCACGTTGCAGCGAGTGCGTCACGAACTAAAGTACAATTTTTATGTTGGTTTATTAGACTCACGCTCGCACGTAAAACGGAAAGCTTTTCGGTGGAAGAAGAGAAGGAAGTTCCAGTTTTGTAGAGCACTACACGTCGAAGTCACGTAACGGCCGAATCGAAACGTGCTTCGATTCTCGACCGAACAACGAACGAACGAACGAACGAACGAACGAACGAACGAACGAACGAACGTATGAGCGAACATACGAGCGAACGTATGTAACGAAAAGAAACGAAGGAAGACGACAACAACGATACAACAACGACGACGACGACGACGACGACGAACATCGTTGCGTTTGTATCGGCGATGCACAATGAAGAAAGAGAGAGAGAGAGAGAGACAGAGTTCTTTTCTACGATCGACGTTGCGGAAGAACCTTAACAAAATCGTTCTCGTCTTTGTCGTAGTAGAAGTTGCCGCCACGTTTCTTCCACGAAAATGAGATCGCGACTACGTATCGCGGATACGAAACCGTTCTGCCATTCTTCGTATCTACTGTGTCGCTGTTGGTACATAAACATATATATATATATATATTTATATATCTATCTACCTACCTACCTACCTATCTATCTACCTACCTATCCGTCTATCTACCTACCTATCCGTCTATCTACCTACCTAGCAGTTCTACTTGTATATAGTGGTGGTGGCTTCGTAGAAATAAAATTTCTTTTGGTATCCGAGAAAACCCGTAGAAAACGCGTTGAAACGGGAAAGGAACGTATGGCGGTTAGAGTGAACGAGGGTGGGTTGAAGATGGGAGAGAGGCAAAAGCGAGAAAAAAAAAGAAAAAAGAAAAAAAGGAAAGAAACGATAAAGAACGTACGACGACGAAGAGGACGACAACGAAGGCGATACGGTGTTTCGAAAAGTATTTGCGGTATATTCGCTCGTGTCACAGGCACGATGTTACCCACGGGACAACCAACGTTCCTCTCCTACACGAAAAAAACATTTTCCCCGCGACGAAACGCGTGGAATGGCGTTATACGCGAATGAGCCTCGCCCTTTTGCCTTTTCTCTCTCTCTCTCTCTCTACTAAGAGAGAAATAGAAAGAGAGAGAGAGAGAGAGAGAGAGAGCATGCGTTCGAATGTTTCCTATACGCTCGTGAATTACCGACTTTATGTATATATATATATATATATATACATATATATGAAAAAAAAAAAAAAATAAAAAAATGAAAAAAAAATGAAGAAAAAAAATTGCGTGATCTATCGATGTTTTATCACCGAGACCGATATTGATGGGAACAAAAAGTTTTTATCTTCGTCGTATTGCGGACGATTTACAGCTTCGTTCGTTTTTTTTTTTTCTTTTGGATTGCAGAAAAAAAAACCCCCACTCTCTCCCTCCACATCCCGCCGCCTAAAAAAATAAGAATGAAGAGAATCAAAAAAAAAGTAAAGAAAAAAAAAAGAAAGAAAATAAAGATCAATCCTACGTGTTTTCTCGTTATACTCGATGATGTTCGATCACGTTTACAATGTTATTACGATAACACTAATATATATACCTAACCGATAAGCCATACGTTTTTTACTCCATACGTATCATCCCGGCCCTTCCCTCCCCCCTACCCCCAATCCCACATCTCCACCGAAAATATCCGACCGAATGAAACGTATAAATTCTGTCTCTGATCGAGTGCCGGACAAAATGCAGATCTTGCAAATGGCTTGTCATCTATCGCGATATATATATATATATATATATATATTTATGTATAGTTCCTATCCGATACCTAGATATCCTTTTCCTCTATTCCTTTCTAGCATTCGTAAGTTAGAAATAACACGATCGAATGGTCAAACGTCGGATGATCATCGTCGACGTTGCCAGAACGTGATCGGAAAGCAACGTACACGAATACGCACTGACGTATCGGATAAAAAGAAAAAAAGAAAAAAAAAAGAAGAAAAAAGAAAAGACAAAAAAAAAAAAGGTAGAGTACAGTGCGAATGATAAATGAAAAAGAACGCGCGCAGCGCATCTGTACACGCGAGAGAGAGAGAGAGAGAGCAAAAAAGAGTCCATAACGCCGTAACAAAAAAAAAAAAAAAAAAAAAAAGAAAAAAAGGAAAACAAAAAAGAACAGTGAAAGAAAGAAAAAAAAAAAAACAACGAAAAAACAAAGAAACGGGGAAAATAAAGTAAAAAAAAAAAAAAAAGAAGAACAAAAAAGGAAAAAAAAAAGAAAAAAAGAAAAACACGGATGATTTTTGTCGAGTGGAAAAATGCTCGCGATTCCGGGGGGAAGTTCACGCGGCTGGAAGTTTCAGGTCGAGCGAAAAATCAACTCGTTCGTGTCGAACGAATCGTTCAAATTGGCTCATCGCGATTTTTACTTTTTCGAGTGCTCTCTTTCTCTCTCTCTCTCTCTCTCTCTCTCTCTCTCTCTCTCTATCTCTCTATCTCCTCTTCTTCTTCCTCCTGTACCTCCTCCTGAACCTACTCCTCCTCCTCCTCCATTCCCCTCTCATCTCTTTTCCTCTACCTCCACCAGCACTCCACCATCCTTTCTGCTTGCCACTCTGCTCTCTTTGAGTATGCAAACAACCAACGTACGTGAGTACACAGAAGGCGTACGTATTACGAGATCGTTACTCGAAATTTATGGACGTCGAGAAGCTGTTTTGGGGTACGCGGGTGGAAATTTTACACGCGTCGATATCGTCGCGCGAAAACGAAACATTACGGATTCTACTGACAGATCTTTTTTTTTTTTCTTTTTTCCTTTTTTTTATCGATTCATTCCCTAGTCGATGGAAAAAAAAAAAAAAAGGAAACAACGTTTATACATTCCCAAAGGATTTTATCGTCGTTATCATTACAGATAGATATCATTGAAACGAAATCATTCGAGATAAACGCGAACAGAGACAGAAAGAGAGAGAGAGAGAGAGAGAGAGAGAGAGAGAGAGAGAGAGAAAGAGAGATTTATAATTTCCATTAAAATCGATTATAATAATCGATTGATCGTACTGAAGGATGCAATTGTAATTAGAACGATAATAAAAAGAACGAACAAAAATTGACATATCCTCTTTCTTAACTATATCTATGATCTATAATCTATCATCGAGTCTATCGCCGAGATAGTTAAAGGAAAAATAAAATAAAAAGAAAAGAAAAGAAAGACAAGTTAGTTCCTTCCGAATGAATTATCGCGTAATATTTACACGAAAGGCAAGGATTTCATCGTTTCGCCAAACACAGTTACTGATACAAACACTCGAAAGGATGAAAAGAGATTCTCTCTAATTGACTTTAAGTGTTCTCGGGCCATCGCACAGAGGCCGACTGCACTTCCCAAACACTGCACCATTAAATCTATCTGCATTCGAGAGAAGAATAAGAGAAAGAGAAAAAACGAGAAAGAGAGAAAAAGAGAGAGAGAGAGAGAGAGAGAGAAAGAGAAAGAGATAGATAGAGAGAGAAAGAGGGAAAGAGAGCACCCTCGTCGTTCTCGGTACCCGTTAAAACGTGCTCCGTACCCTATCTCTCGTCTTGCTTCCCTTTCTTCCTCATCCTCCCTTTCCACTTACTCTCTCTCTCTCTCTTTTTCTCTCTCCTTTCCTCTTTCTCTTTCTCTGAGAGAGAGAGAGAGAGAGAGAGAGAGAGCACAGCTCTTCCAGCGGCGAACACTTTTTCCACTTTACTTCTCGTCTTCGCCGACGTTCAATATTTACTCGCGGATCGATAACGAGGCTGGAGGTGGGCCCAGAGAAGGATGAAGAGAAGGAGGTGGAGATAGAGGTGGAGGTGAATGAAGAGGAAGAGAAAGAAGAAGAGGAGGCGGTAAAGTAGACAATACTTTCCTCTGCCGGCATATCGGACTCCGTAGATCGGTTGCGAGGGAGAAGAAGAACGAGGAAGAAGAGAAAAGGGATGGGGTGGGTTGCCCGCTGATAGGTTTGCACAATATTGATTCAATAAAGGTTGAATTCTATGCCGCTTTACGGGCGGTAGTAGCAGCACCGTGCTTGAAAACGAGAGTGAGGCGAGTAGATAGATAGATAGATAGATAGATAGATAGATAGATAGATAGATAGATAGACAAAAGAGAAAGAGAGAGAGATAAATAGAAAGAAACAAAAATAGCAAGAAGATAGAAGGGATAAAGGGTGGTAAAATTTGTGGTACTCGAGGTTAACGTTAAGGAAGGCGATGGTGCCACGACCGAAGAAGATACGTTGCTAGTGGAGGCGCATACTTTGCTAGAGAAAAAGAGAAAGAGAAAGAGAATTAGACAGATAGGGAGATAGAGGAAGAGAGAGAGAGAGAGAGAGAGAGAGAGAGAAAGAGAGAGAAAATAAGAGAGGGAAAAGGGAGACGAAAGAGCGAGGGCGTGGTATTTCGGCTTCATTTCATCCTTTATGCCGGCGAAGGTGCGGCCAGAAGAGGCCGGAGGGGGACGCCGTGGCTCGCTGAATTACAGCCCCTTGCGAGATACCGCAGAATTCGCGTTCAAGATTAAACGGGCGTAAGTCGTTCTGCCCTGTAGCATTTAACAAGGTAACCCCTTGCGGTGCGCTACGTCCGACGTACTACCGAGTTTGCGGCCAGGATTGTCCATTTTTGTTTTATCACGATTATCGCCTGCGGTGAGAGCTGCCCACCACTACCGCCACCACTACCACCACCATCACCATCACTACCACCCCTCATCCACCTGCTTCTCCATCCTCTCTATGTAATATTATTATATATATATATATATATTTTTCTCTCTTTCTCTGTTTCCCTTTCTAGATTCTTATCGCCTTCCCTACGGTGCAATGACAAAGAGAGAGAGAGAGAGAGAGAGAAACCGACCAAACTAAGTACGTGACTTTCTCGTCCTGTCGTCCTTTTAATCGACCTTCCCTCCTCGATCCCCCTTCCCACGATGCTTTCGAACGGAAGTAAGCTTTTCCATTAAGATTCCTTTCCAATTGCGCTAAGATGTAACGGCGTTAAGAAGAAAAAAAAAAAAGAACAAAGAAAAAAGAAAGGAAATATTGCGTTATCTGTCCTGTGTGTAAAAGTAGATATATCTAAAGTTAATTAGCACGCATGTTACTGGTAGAGGCGAGGGGGGCGGACGGGGGAAAAGAGAAAGCGAGAAAGGAAAAAGTTGCAAGTACTTAAGTAAGTAAGTTAAGTAAGTAAGAAAGATCGAACATCGAAGATAGAGAGCGTAGATCGGTACTGTTCATCAAATCATATATTTATCGGATAGTGTTGGTAATGAGCGGAAGAAGAGCCGAAGCCGACTAATTTATATCTACTATCTCTCTTTCTCTCTCTCTCTCTCTCTTTATCGCTTTCGCTCTCGAGAATTTAACGCGCTTGTGCGAAGTAACGAGAGAAAGAGAGAGAGAGAGAGAGAGAGAGATAGAGAAAAGAGGGGTAAAGGAGAACAATGAGGGTGGCTGTGCAGTTAATCTTCCCGGTCCACTAGACGGTAGGAGAATCCGGCAATTAGTTCGTATCCACTGCATTGTCTTTCCGGCGTTCTCTCATCCCTTTTGAAATACTTCATAGAGGCTATTCCGCTTGAAAGCTCGTGACCGTCGGTAGGTAAGTCGGTAGGTGGGAAAACGTCTTAACGTTTAAACGCCTACTCGCGAAACTTTATTACATCGTCCATCTATCTATACAGTATCGAACGTTATACTCTTACTCTTTCTCTTTCTCTATATCTCTTTCTCTCTGTTTCTCTCAACTTCTCCCTTTTCTCATTCCTCTTATTTTTCTACGATAATACGATTTGTACGATGAATTACGATGAACCAATCGTGACGTGACCCCGCTAAGGAATTATACGACGAGGAATGGCAATAATAAAATAAATGTAAGGGAAACGTAAATGTAAAGGAAAAAAAAAAAAAAAAAAAAAAAAAAAAAAAAAAAAAAAAAAAAAACAAAAAAGAAAAAAAGAAAATGAAAAAAAAATCTAGAGTATTATCGGAGAAGAGGAAGAACACAAGGAGGGATCATCCCTCTTCCGTTCTCTGAGAGACTCCTACCTACTACCTCTCTTACTTCTACCCCAGTCCATCCTTCGTCGAAGGGTTTATAATAAGGTTGTATAAAAACAAATGTCTAAAGAAGAAAGACAGGCGAATTGATCCGGTGAACACGTTACAGGGAGTCCCGTGGTAACGTTATCCCCAAATTGTAGGGATCTCTGAAACGGTTACGAGTAGGAAAAAGAACAGAGAGAGAGAGAGAGACAGAGAGAGAAAGAGAAAGAGAGAGAAGGAAAAGGGAGCGTACGGTTGTACAGCTCGGTTTATTTTCAACGCGTCGCATAAAATATTCAGGATGAGCGATATCAGCGGGAGTCCTTGCATAAAATACTTCAATACTTTGGTGATGGTGGTGGTGGTGGTGGTGGTGGTGGTGGGCTGTGTGCCGGCACGGGATCGAGCTTACGAGCGCGCAAACACGACCGAGTTCGCTCGATCCACGTTCGTTTTTCTTCTCTCTTTCTCTCTTTCTCTCTCTTTTTTTCTATTTTTCTCTATCCCGCGTCCGGGAAAGATGATAGCAGTGAGAACGGAATGCCATTAGCATTTCTCATTTCTATCTTTTTTGCGGCTTCTTATCTAAGGGAAGACGCGCGCGTGCTCGCTCGTTCATTCATTCGTTCGCTAGCTAGCTAGCTAGTTAGCTTTACCGTCTGTCAAAGACAAACGTTACGTTATCGCTTCCTCGCGTAAAAAATATGGTCCTCGCGCGTAACAACGCAACAACGACGTTCACGACTACGTGACGATGAAATTTAATTAGAAATATCGGTTAACAAATCGTACAATTTTTGGCGCGAGTCCCACGATGCTACTAACGCTTTTAACCCGTTAAACGCCATCGCTCTCGTCGCTATTCGTGTTTCCGTCGGGAACGTGCGAGAAAAATGTGCGAGATTCGTTTCAATGTCCAACAGTTGAAGCGATAAAATATTATTATTATTATTATTATTATTATTATTATTATTATTATTATTATTATTATTATTATTGTTCTTATTATTAAAATGGAACGAGGCGACGTGTTTCAGACGATCGATGATTTTTTATCGCTTTTTGTTGTCTCCCTTTTAATTTTATTTTTATATATTTTTTATTTTTCCATTCCTTTTTTATCCTTTTTTTTTTTTTTTGTTTTTCAAACGAAGTTCCTTCGCAATACTTTCCGTGCCGGCGGAGAAATTAACAGGCGGATATTTTTCTTTTTTTTTTTTTTTTTTCCCTCGGTCCATTAGGTTGACCGAGGCGATAGTTACGTGTCGAGAGCTTTTATCGTATTAAATCAAATTTAAAATAACCGCGTGTTTACAATGCTCTTAAAAAGTGGCTCGACGGGAAAATTGCGGGGAAAAAATGTTTACCCGCCTGTGGTAGGTGATGCAGCGCGTCGACCGAATTCGAGCGGTTAGAACGAATCTACTACTATGGGAAAAAAACAAAATATATTCGACCAAAAACCAGAGAATATTTTTTTACGAACATAGAGAGAGATATCGTGCTAAAGATCGGACGATATTCGATAAACGTTTTGGTAGCGATAACTTTAACGCGGTTTTGCGGACGAAATGAATTACGAAAAGAGAACTGATGATATTTGTTAGATATAATAAGCGAATCTTATTTGCGTTAGATATTCATTACTTCTCCTCTTCCTCCTTCTCGTCATTGTCGTCGTCTTCATATTTAGTAAGACGGTATCATCGTATGTTTTCGTTTAGTAGACTTGAACACTGTCCAAAACAGAAATAACAAACGTCGCCGTTTCTTAAATTTAAGATTGTTAAAAGGATGATGATGATGGTTTAGTAGATTCGTTTGCGAGAGAATGACACGATTTCGGATGGAGTTTTACGAGCATACCGAAAACACCGAGTGAGTCGATTTCAAAAGCGTATAACGACAACGACGATGAAAGTGGGATGAGGAAGAGGATTGGTAGGCGTCATGGACGAATGAGAAACGTTTCGCCTACTAAAATTCCGAAATAACCGAAACACAGCACAGCAGGCACAGGGAGTTTCGAACGAGACCGGAAGTATTTCGCTCGTGTAATCGTCGGACAACCATAAACCTAGACGGCCGATCGACGTTACACATAAATTCTTCGACGCGAACGACGTCTCTCCTGGAAATCAAGAATATATTTACGGAATGATCTTTCCGAGAGATGAAGAAGAAGAAGAAGAAGAAGAAGAAGAAACGATAGAACTGAAAGAGCTTGGAAAATCCGCAGAACGATTAGAATTCAAGACGAAATCTTGAATTCGACTTTCGTATCGTTAAAATGCTCGGTCGTAAGACGAATCTTCTTTTTAATTATTCATTACTCTCCTCTCTCTTTCTCTCTCCTTTTTTCCTTTTTCTTTCTGTCCCTTTCTCACTATTCCCGTGCTCGTCATCCACCCATCCGCCAATGAAAACTCAGCTTCACTTTCCATTACTCTTCTTCCTTTTCTATTTCTCGCAGCCATTTCGTGACGCTCACTTTTCAACTTCATCTCCAAATACATGCCGGCTCGTTCCTGAAAGTTACATCGGAGCGGAAAGACGAGTTCGCAGTAAAAATTGAATAGTTAAAAATTCATTAAAAATTCGTCAAGGTGGGCACGTTGGCAGGCAGAAAGAGAGAGAGAGAGAGAGAGAGAGAGAGAGAGAGAGAGAGAGAGAGAGAGAGAGAGAGAGAGAGAGAGAGAGATAGATAGAAGAGAAACGAGAACGTTGCGGAAATGTGCTCGGTTTTAAGAGTTCGTGGGATGAAAGGAAAGAGAGAGAGAGAGAGAGAGAGATAGAGGTATATATATACACACATAGAAAGAGAGAGAGAGAGAATCTGTAAGCGCCACTAGAGTGACTTGCAAATAGAGCGGTACTGCAAATTATGCAGAAATTATGCGCGCGAAGCGCGCGCCTGCTGCCGTCGTCGCTAGCAATGTTGGCCAGCGTTATACTGCGCTTGGTAATCAGCTCCATATTTTGGCTCAATTGACATAAAGTAAACAACATTTCGTTCGGAACTTTGGTCTTTCAAAGTATATATATATATATATATATATATATATGTATATATATGTATATGTATATTTATATATATGAATGCACGTAACTACTATCAGTACTCACCACCAAAATGATGGTAATACAACAATGCAGTTTTAATATGCGCTCGAATCTCAAAGAAAAAAAATATATATATATATATATATATATACATAAAAGAAATTATTTTAATAGAAATATTTCGAAAAAGAAAAAGGAAGAGGCAAAGCAGAAGAAGAAAAAAAAGAAAAAAGATAAAAGAAAAACAATTTCGCCGTTGGTTCTCTTTAAGTCAAGGGGTTTGTTCAGTTTTAGGATAACCGTAGAGAAGTATGTACGCATTTCTATTGGAAGGGGACTTTTTTTTGGGTACGGTTCGTTTGGTCGTCGTGCAGGTGACACGTGGCTTAGAGCACACAAAAGGGAATTCATAGCGATGACTCTTCCCCCTCCCTCTTCTCCTCTTCTCTTCCGAGGAAATTGCCATGGTTCTCACTCCATTTTACGCCTTCCTTCCTTCCTTCCTTCTTTCCTTCCTTCCTTCCTTCCTTCCTACCTTCCTTCCTTCTTTACTTCCTTCCTTGGTATGCCTTGGAAAAAGGTTTCTTCTTCGTTGGAAAAATTCTCGTCTTCGTTGTCGTGTCTACCTAACGTCAACTTGTTATGGCGACAAACAAAATATCATGGCGTAACGGGACACGGTATATAATAAGTCGGTGGGTGTGTATAGTAGGTAACCACGATGGAGGTTGTACTCTTCTCTCCCTCTTAGAAACGAAGAAAACTCGAGCGAGTGCCGGTGGTCGGACGAACAATAACGGCAAGGTAGTAGTATTGTTCTCCAAGTAATTGAATCCAGCCTACTACCTCTAACATCCCCTCAGGCCATCCGATGCTTGTGCCTGCCTGCCTGCTTGCCTGCCTGCCTGCCTTGCTTGCCTGCCTGCCTGCCTGAGTCTCCTCTTTTCCTTTCTCATCCAACTCGCGTCTCCTCGCTACTTCTTTCTTTCTTTTATTTTATTTTTTCTTTCTTTCTTACCCTATCCACTCCCCCCAATCTCTTTCTCTCTCGATGTTCTTCGTCATCGTGTCCTTCGTTGTGCGCTTAAGTCGCAGCAATTTTGCGAAATCTTCTTCCATCTCGGAACAGATTCGTCCGAAAGATCGTCCAAGTCCTTTTTTTTCCTTTCTTTCTTTTTTTTCCTTTCTTTCTTTTTTTTCTTCCTTCACGTCTATCTACCTTTTTATTTTCATTATTTTTCCTACTTCCTTCTCCCATCTTATATACATCGTCGTTGCGCACGAACGAGCAAAGATAGAACCGGTTTACACGATTCCGCAACAGATCATTTTTTTACAATAATTTCTCCGTTCTATTCTAAGGGGTGGGGGAGTATAAGCTTCATTTCACGATATCGCGAGTAACGTACTTCATTCTACGGTGGAACAACAAATCACCTGCCATATATGTTCGTCTCGTCGTGTTAAAACTGATATAAAAGATGATCACGATGAATATCTTCTTGTTTTTCAACTCGATCATTTTATATCGGACAATTATTCATTAACATTTCGTTAGATAACATGTCGCATTAGATGATTTTCGTTATAACGACGGTGAAGTTCGGTGTGAAAATAAAAAAGAGAAAAAAAAGGGAGAGAAAGTAAAACGTGAAAGAAGAAGAAGAACAAAAAAAAAAAAGAAAAAGAAAGAATGAAAAAAAAAAACACGTGTTCATGAATACATATACACCGTCCATATAAAATAATAGTACGTAGGAAGAACGTTAAAGCTGGGACATTGGCGCCATCGAATGTCGTGTGTCGTAAACGGATATTGATATTGGTATCATATTTGTGGGCGGCAGACGTTCTCCCTTTGCCGTCACCCTTCTCTTCCTCTTTTCCTCTCTCTCTCTCTCTCTCTTTCTATTTTCCCATTGACCGAATGCACACAAGGGGTGTGGAAGCGAACGGAACGTTCCCAACACTTTATTGCCGATCTGCGTGCGCAATAACTGTTACCAAGAATATTCAATTTCGATGTATACACCAGGCGCCATACGTTAGAGTTAAAACGCGCGTTGCCATAACCAGAGGGGTAATTAAACGTGAAACAAAAAGTATCTCGGGTTTTCGACCCCAATTTACCACCCCCTCTCCCCCACTCTCCTTATCGTTCCATCCTTATATCCTGGTCCTCCCTCACGAACCACCCAAACAACCCTTAAGATCGACAAAAATATAACCGAGTTAACGAAGAAATTAGAAGAAAGATGGAAGGACAAAAAAATTGCGTCAGTATGATCGCGATTCTTTCTTTATACGGATAGAAATTTTCCACGGACTGAAATTTACAGAGGATTCCTTTTTTTTTTTTTTTCTTTTTTTTTCCTTCTTTCTTTTTCTGTCTTCTATTTGCTTCCTCGATGACATTTACGAATCGAAATAACGAGTATGAAGATACAATAGAGTAATCGTACGAATTTAGAGAGAAAGATTGGGAAAGGGGGAAAAAAATAAAAACCATAAAATTTCGGGATAATTTAACATTCCATCGAAACGAAGTAACGTTTCCTTTTCTCTTTCGAACGAATATATCCCTATAGTTCGGGATCGTCCATTTTCCGATCGAACTTTGCCAATTAATTCGAGATAAGTTTCTGGATATGGCCATTTGGCATTTTCTGTATCTTCTCCATCGTCGGCAAACTCAACTACTTTTGGATACACTTACGATGTAATATAAATAAAACAAAATAAAAAAAGAAAAGAAGAGAAAAGAAAAGAGAAGAAAAAAGAAAAGAAAAGAAAAGAGGAAAAAAGACAACGTTGAAATGGATTATTATTCATGGTTGTTAGTGTGTATATTTTTTATTCGTGACGTTATTCTTAGACACTCCTTTATGTTCACGCAATTAACAATCTAAATATACATACATACATACACATATATATATATATATATATATATATATATATATATTTATGTATATGCATATATTAACTACTATACGTATGTATATCGAAGGTATAGGCAAGAGCATATTGAGAAGTTCTTGCAACCGAGCGTAGCACGAACCAAATCAAACCAAACCAACCAACCAACCAATTCACTAGGCTGGATATATATATATATATATATATATATATATATATATATATCGAAGGGGGTTTTAACTTGGTAGCTACCACCACCAACAGTCAGCCAGCAGTCGACCAGCCAACGATCCAGTCAGTCAGCCCTTTGCTTACCAAGGGCGTGTATAATGCTGCGTATAGACGTTCTTTTGTTTGCACGAGGAGAGAACGCAGTATGCAAAATAGGGATCGTATGAGGTGGCAGGGGTAAAGGGGTGGGGGGTGGGAGAGGAAAAGAGAGTAGGCGAGTGCAAGAGAGTAGTGATCGAGAGAAAGAGAAAAAGAGACGGAGAGAAAGAAAGAGAGAGAGAGAGAGAGAGAGAAAAGAGAGAAAGAGAAAGGAATCGAGAGTTTGCATTCGCTCGAACTATCGAATTTCACTGTCCGAGAGCAGCCTCTCCGGACGCGTTTGAGTTTCACACAACGTCGAATCCGAAGAGAAAAGCGCGAGCAACCGCGTCTGGGGAAACTGCTACGGAGCCACCAGAGGAACAATTCGAAATGCCGATGAGAGATGTCGATTAACGCACGTGTTCGTTAAACCCACGTTACCACTTCGGAAATGAATATACTCGCTGCCCGTTACGCTTTACACCCATTTTATCGAACGCAAAATGTAAATTTCATACTAGCTACATAATTCTCTTTCTCGCTTAATATCTCTCTCTCTCTCTCTCTCTTTCTCTTTTCCCTTGTATGACAAGAGCAGAGACGGGTCATTTACACGTGAGATATATAATAAGTAGATACATACGTACATACGTAATTGTACGAATATGACGAAGAAGAATATAGATTGTTTAATATCGTGATTAATTTAAAATTTCACGAAAGAAATCTCGTTATTATGTGTTACGATCGTATTCAAAAAAAAAAAAAAAAAAAAGCAAAAAAAAAGAAAAAGAAAGAAAAAGAAATAAAAAAGACATAAAAACATAAATAAATAAATAAATAACTATATGTAATATTATAATATATTTTAAACTTACTATATTACGGTCGGACATAGATATAGCTATCTTCCAATGGGATAAAAACCAATTGAATCATTCATCTGGTACATACCTGAAAAAGAAAAAAAAAATCCATGATGAGTTAAAAGTTATATAAATACTACTACTAACGTATGTTAAACATTTAATCGGTTTATTAAGGTTCGCTTTTGATAGCAGACATATATATATATATATATATATATATATATAGACACACATACATATACACGCGCGCGCTCATAGAATGTTCTTCTTTCGGAATAAAAACTCATATTCCTCTCTCTCTCTCTCTCTCTCTCTCTCTCTCTCTCTCTCTCTCTCTCTCTCTCTCTCTCTCTCTCTCTCTCTCTGCTATTCCTCCTTTTATTCTCAATTAATTCTATCTTACGTCTAAAGGTTAATTAACGGAGCGGAATAAACAGTCCTTTTAAATGAAAAGCCGATAGAGAAAAAGTGAACAAATCGAAAGGATAAAAAGCGTATTCATTTTGTTACGAAATGGAGGAACGCGTTATCATGGTTTTCTGCTCCTCGATAATTTGTTACGCTATTACGTTGGAATTTTGTAACGTTCTATCTATAAGGGGTATACCTACTTAATGCGGGCACGTATTTAATAACGTCATATATCGGCTGAGATAAGCTGGATAAAGCACGTAGCAAGATTTACCACGCTCAAACATCTCTCTCTATCTATCTATCTATCTATCTATCTATCTATCTATCTATCTATCTATTCATCTATCTATCTATGTATACCGTACATATATGTATATATATACATATACATATACATACATATATATATATATATATATATATATATATATATGCGTAAACTTTGCATCAACGTAATAAGAAGCATTATCGAAAGATTTTCAATCTTGGTTATAAGCACAAAATACGTTAAGTATTAATAACTTCGTTCTTATTATAGGATAAGATATAATAATAATCGTTAATAATTCAATATCGATTAAAAATTATAAAGCAATAATGAAGAAATTAATGCGGAAATCGTCGAAATACGATTGAATATGATACATATATATATACACCGATAGATTTTCATACACATTTTCATCTCCACGATAACAAAGATATCTGAACGAACGGCGCTATATGGTTAATTATTCATCGACGTAACCATGAATTATTTATTGTTATGTTAAATGCTCGAATAATGCAACGTCTATACGTGAAAAAAAACGTATCAATTATAATCTCATCAAATTTCATACAGAGGGGTTGCTGTTAGTGCATTCTCTCTCTCTCTCTCTCTCTCTCTCTATCTATATATATATATATATAGAGAGAGAGAGAGAGAAACATATATCCGTATTGTGTATATAGTAACTACGATAATACCCGTGACAAATTTTTATCAAATATTTTCCTGACCACTTTGAATCGATATTCTATGTTTTTCTTCTTTTTGATTTCTTCTTTTTTTTTTTTGTTTTTTTGATTTCTTTTTTTTCCTAATCTTTTTTAATTTTTTTATCATCTCTTTTTTTTCCTTTTTTTATTTTTCGAACGTCAAATACAATCGCTTGGTAAACTTTACAAATCGATTGGAATAATCGAACTCGTAAACTCGGCTATCGTTTCAACGACGCTATTTCACATGATTCCCAATGTAACACACGTATTCCATGTCTACGGATGGAATGATACGATACGAGCTTGGATTATCGTTCAAACGAGAAGCCACGATTGCGAGAAAAACGAACGGGAGATTCAAGAGAAAGAGAAAGAAAAAGATAAAGAGAGAGAGAGAGAGAGAGAGAGAAAGATAGTTATCCATTTCTAGCTCTTAAAACAATAGAGAGAAAGAGAGAGAGAGAGAGAGAGAGAGAGAGAGAGAGAGACAAAGAAGAGAGAAAAGGAGAGAAACTTGATGGACTATCTTGGTGGACGAGCATGGACAATTTTGACGCTTTCGACGCGACAAAGGACGATTACGAGATGAGAGTATGATGGTGGTGGTGGTGGTCTTGGTGGTAAGAGACCTTGGTAAGAGATGGTAAGGAAAGTCATGGCCTACAATTAGGTTTAATGGTGATACATAACTATCGCACGAGCGAAGATCTAAGAGGAGGAAGTACTGGAATGAAAGGAGAAGAGAAGAGAAGAGAAGAGAAGAGAAGAGAGGAGAGGAGAGGAGAGGAGAAGAGAGGATCGGAAAGGAATAGGATACACGGTGGGAGGTAGGTAGGGTACGTACTTAGTTATCAAAGGTTTGCAAGGGCAGCAGTATCCACGAGCTTTGCCAAGTTTCCTCGAAGGTCTTAAAGGTGTTCCGCGCGCGCGATGCACGCGAATTTCTCAAGTTATGATTTAGTATCCGGTGTGTGCTACGAGAAGTGTGGGAGTGGGGTAGAGGGACGACGTAGAGAACTGGTAGAAGAGGGATAAGGAGAGGAAGGACGGACGCGAAGTCGTTGGGTGCTTTGCTATGTTGTACTGTGTTGTACTGTGCTGTACTGTGCTGTGCTGTGCTGTGCTGTGCTCGAAAGAGAGGAGGATGGACAGACCAAGGAGGTGAAGGTGGAAGAGGAGAAAGAGAAGCCGGAAGATGGTGAAGAGGGGAATAGGAGGAGAAGGAGGAAGAGGAGGAGGAGAAGAGGAGAGCGGCAAGAGGTCGAGGAGGAGTAACTTCCTAACAAGGCGGTTAGTTGCGGCTTAGCAACGCTATGAACGCGAAATATTGCGAGCCGGCGCGCACTCCGTCCCTTCCAGCCCTTTCACCCCCATTTTCTCGTTCACCGTGGCTTTACGTGCCACTCCTCTCTATGGTCTGTCTTTTATAGAAGCCTAATATCGAAATAATATATCTAGGTACCCTAAGTAGGGTTTTAACTTTATGCGATTTTCCTATTTTACGATAGGACGGACGAATGAACGAACAGACACAGGTGAAATATGATTACTGACGTATACGGGAAAAATTTCGTTGGCCGAACGATGGGAAGAGAAAGAAGAGAGAGAGAGAGAGAGAGAGAGAGAGAGAGAGAGAGAGAGAGACCACAAAAATAATAATAATAATAATAATAGCCATGGTGTACGAGCGAACAACGATGCGAATCTTTAATGGAAGCCGCGCGCTCTCGCTCGAAACGGGACTGAATTAATCGCGGCTCTTATTTAGCTTCGCCTCGATGGAACTTTCCACCGATGGAACAAAGCCGGGCCCGGCCTGTAGATCGTCCACTCGTGCGAAATCCAGAGCCGGATATAGTTTTTATTTATTTACACGAGGGTCGGGTACCCTTAGACTCCGTGTAGGATCGCAATGCCGACTAGTTTATATTTTATTCATCCCCTATTGAATTCGAGCTCAATCTCACGAAAGTGTCTCCGCCGTGCTCACTCCGTTCGTTCTCCTCTACTCTCTCTCTCTCTCTCTCTCTCTCTCTCTCTCTCCCTCCTCACCCCCTTTTGCTCTGTCTATTCTGACTTCTCTTCTCTCTTCTCTTTTCTCCTTTTTCTGTCTCTCGGGCTATCTCCTAGTAGGTAGTAGGTATTCCAATCTCACTATCCTGCTTTTCACTTCTCCTTTACCCTCTTTCTCCCTCAACGTTTCCACCTAACGCCATCTTCAATCCCTCTCACCAGTACTACTACAATCACTACGATCACCCAGGTATGGAGGAACCTCGACCGAAGAATCTCTTCTCTTCTTTCGTAAACCCCACACCGTGCCCGCCAACTCCCTCCCCTTTCTTTTTCTTTTTTCTTTCCTTTTTCTTGCCTCCTACAATTCGACTTCGCGAGACACTCACGCATCGACGCTCAGAGAACGGTGCTAATTGTCCGTTCTCTCGTTTACCACGTTATTTTAAAATAAGACAAAAAGATTCGTGAGAGGTAGAGAGATGGATAGATAGATAGATAAAGAGAGAGAAAGAGAGAGAGAGAGAGAGAGAACGATTTTTTTCTTCTTTTTTTTTTTGAAATTATACATACATACGTAGAACATATAATTGCTTTTTTTAATTTAATTCGACTCGACACGAAAAGAACGATTATGTGTAGCGTAGTAAGATCGAGTTAAGAAATACAAAAAAAAAAATAAAATAAAATAAAATAAAATAAAATAAAATAAAATAAAATAAAATAGAATGATATAAAATAAAAGAAAGGAAGAAAAAAAAAACACGAAAGAGAAACGTCGCGGTACAGATCTTCTGACAGTGAATGTAATGAAGAAAAAGAAAAAGGTGGAATGAGAACGCATATACATACACATACACACACACACACCTTTTATTTCCCTTCAATTCGTCGCGTAATACATCGACGAAGAGAACGACGACCGTTTAACCGGCGCGAACGACGATGTTCGCGAGTTCGATGCTAGACAACGACGAATTCTCTTTCCCATCCTCTCCGCCTATTTTCCGTTTCCGTGCTCTGAAGTACTTCCCGCCTTGCAATTTCAGAAGTGTCGAGACAGCACTCGTACCCAGACGCTATTAAATATTGAGAAATGCTCTACCTACCTACCTACCTACCTACCTACCTACCTACCTACCTACCTATCTACCTATATCCTACCCCCTTACTACCACCCCCAATCTAGCCACCCAGCCTGTTAGAATTCACCCTTCGTAAATGTACACCAGCAGACGAAGTAGATATCAGCAAGTACAGATCCCTTATCTATACTTCACTATCTATCTACGTATACGTTCTTCTGAGCTTTTAAATATAGGAAGGATTCGAGTTAAGAGATCGAGTATATTTGACAAATGTCAAATGTTACGTGCTCGTCCCTCTCGGTCCTTCTCTCACCACCAAAACCAAACCACACAACTTCAACTGGCTCATCCCCATCCGTATCCACTTTTTCACCAACTTCCTACGGAATTCCATCGAAGAATGAGGTGACGCGCGGAAAAACTTTTGCTAAGTCATCTATACGATAAAAGTATCGGGGTGGAAGTAAATAGTAACGTCCACTGAGAGTAAGGAAAAAAGAAAAGGAAAGAGAGGGAAACAGGGAGGGAGAGAGAGAGAGAGAGAGAGAGAGAGATTTTCGTCATACTTCGAAGGAGAAAAGAGACACGTTAAATGCATTTTAGAAAGGAAGAGATAGAGATAGAGATTGAGATAGAGATAAAGATAGAGATAGAGAGAAATAGAGAGAGATAGAGATAGATAAAGACCTTCTCGATTCTCTATCCGAGTGAGGTAATAGAGTTAAAAAAAGAAATTTTCAAGATAAGGGTTGCTCGTTAACAGAAATTTCATTATAGCTCTAACGAGTCGTGACAAAGCGTTTACGCGCATTTTCGAGAAGCGACATTCAAGGTGGATTTTCATAATCTAAGCGACGTTGGTGCTTCGTCTCTATATCCAAACCCTCTTCCCACCTCTTTCTCTACTTTTCGAAAATCTCTTACTCCTAACTACATAGATATGCTATGTAGAATACGCGATTCAGTAAGTACCGCGACAAAAGGATAGAACCATCATAAATCTACAGATTTCTCTCTCTCTCTCTCTCTCTCTCTCTCTCTCTCTCTCTCTCTCTCTCTCTTTCGTTGTCAAGCATTTAAGTTGCTCGAATTTTGGATTAATGAAGGTACTACGTTAGGTACGTAGTTATACACGTACACGATTTTACCGCGTATTTGTCCGTCGGATCGTTTCATGGACAAAAAGAAAAAGAGAAAGAGAGAGAGAGAGAAAGAGAGAGACAGATAGGAAGAATGCAGTGGTGCATAGAAACGCCAAAAACACGTACGGACAACAGTGTACCTCGCAATTAGGGAACGAGAGGATACCCAACGGAAATGTGGAAAGAGTGAGTGAGAGATAAAGAGAGAGAGAGAGAGGGAGATAAAGAGAGAAATAGATAGAGATAGATAGAGAAAGAGAGAAAGAGAACAAGATAGAAGGGCGTTGGAAGCCGGTGGAAGGGCTTCGTGGATGAATGGAGGTGGTAGTCTGGATGAAGCGAATTCCAAAAGAGATGTGCTTTTAATTATACTAACGCCCGGTGTCCGATTAAATGAACGGAGGAGCCAAACTCACGAAGCACAGTGCAAATTTAATTATAGAGACGAAGGTGGGAGGAGTAAAGGACTAGGCTAAAGGGAGAGGGAGGAAAGTGGAGGGAGGGAGTTGGTAAAGGGAGATAGAAGCTAGATGGTGGTAAAGGTGGAAGAGATGCAGGACGACGCGACTGAGAAGGAGGTGCGGAAAGACAGATATAGAGAGAGAGAGAGAGAGAGAGAGAGAGAGAGAGAGAGAGAGAGAGAGAGAGAGAGAGAGAGAGAGAGAATGAGAAAGACGAACGAAGGCGGTTGGTTGTTCGCGAGAGAGAGAAAGAGAAAGAGAGAGAGAGAGAGAGAGAGAGAAAGAGAGTGGACGGACGTAGAAATCCAAGTATTTATATGACGGCAGTTTGTTTAGGCCGCTTATTAATGGGACAGAAGAGGGTCGTTGTAATTAAGGAAAACCGGATTCCATCCAGTAGCACCACGGCGGCACCCTCGTACTACGTCTGAACACGCAGGCGGCACCTTCTTACGTCTTCCTATTCTATTCTTCTTCTTCTTCTTCTTTCTCATTCTCTTCAGATCTTTAAGAAGTATCTCTTGCCGGTTATAATACCTCGCTCATCCACCAACTTACGTTATATTATTTCACGTGTGAATATTGATGATATTAAGAAGCTTTTACCCTTTATCCATTTTATCATGGAATTGAAAATAATAAAATCTTCCTTAAATCGTATATCTTACGAATATATCGAATTATATTCGCAAATATGTATGGTATGCCTGTATATATGCAAGTATGTACCCATATATGTATGTATCTCGAAGAGTCATCGGCTTAATTGAAAAGCCTGGTTTATAACGAAGTAGGTACTACTACTATCTCCACAAGCGAGTACGTTCGTTTCGCCCTTCGATATTGAAACACACGTTGGGTGACTACTCTCTCCCTTCCCTCATCTCCTCATTCACCACTCTAACTGGCCCTTCGCCCTCACCATCCCCCCCCCCACTCCACCCTTGATTCATCACGTACCGCAAGCAACGTTCTGCGTGTGTTACTGACATGCGCAACGTTTCGTTTCGCCTATGATTAAGGGGGCTTCAAGCTTGCGGTAGTCCTATTTCGGGCGCTCTTTGGGCTTATTATTATACTTACTGGGTTCTCCTGTTAGGTGAAACTAATTCCATAAAGGAGCGAAAACGATGCTCGTTTACCCTGCGTCTTTTGTAAGCAAGACAATTATACAACATATATATATTTGCATATATATATATATATATATTTGCAACTATGCTCTTGATGAAAATGTCTAAATCATTTCTTTCTAATTTCTATTTATATATTTCGTTTCGTTTAAAGCTATTCGAAGGACGAACTAAGCATTACGCTTATGTTAAAAGATAGACAAGAGAAAAGAGTGAACAGTGGAACGTCTTACGAAGAAGCTTGAACGGCTCAAAGTCAGAGAGTTACGATCGAGATAAAAGAAAAGTCACTTTCTTCGAATTGGATTTCTCTTTTGTTACTACTTCACCATGGTACGGGTCGCGTCATCTTATATATACGCGTTGTCGCCGCAGACGGGATTCTTTTGGAAGAAAAACAAAGGCTTATTCATGTCGCGGTAGGAGGCCCTTTTCTATATGCAACTCTCTTCCCTCTCTCTTTCGTTCCTCTCTCCGATCTTACTATAAGTGCCACACGATGGAATAAAACAAGACGAGCGTCTCTCCCCCTGGCCTCTCGACTCCTCTCTAACTCTTTCTTTCTTACTCAGCCCTCTTTTAACCTTCCCCTCCTCATCTCTCTCAATCTCTCTCTCTCTCTCTCTCTCTCTCTCTCACTCCTTCTCTCCTTTTAACCCTCCTTTTCATCAACCTCTTTTTCTTTCTCTTTCTCTTCCTCCTTCTCCTGTAGTCGGTTGCTTCCGCGTGGCGGAAAGAGAGAAAGAGAGACAGAGAAAAGGGGAATAGGGGGATGCAACAAAAAAAAAAAAAAAAACAAACAAAAAAAAGAACAGAAAAAGAAAAAAGAAAACCAGAAGAAACAAAAGAAAAAAAAACAACAAAAAATAAAATAAAAGTAGAAAAAATCCCAGGGGGGGAACAAGAAAAAAAAAGGAAGAAAAAAGAAGTAAAAGAAAAAGCTGGAATTCGCTTAATCGCT
>NC_060956.1:19795998-19815998 GCF_910589235.1 Vespa crabro
GTTGAGAAATGAGGAAGTTCCCCAGCGGTAAGCGGCCCGGTTCTTCGGTCTTATCTTGTGTGACTCGTCGACATACATGTCGTCCTTATCTCCTTCCTACCATATTATACGATATATATATATATATATATATATATATATATATATATATATATATATATGGTAACCAGAGCGAGGCTATCTTACCGCGAGAAATCTTAGCGCGAACGATATGTACAATGGTGCCGCAATCGAAAGCTTTGAGGTAACTAAGTGGTCTTCGAAGTAGACTATCTTGGGTTGAAATTAAATGACGGAATATATATATATATATATATATATATATATATATATATATCTACGTACATATATAGATATAAGCGTTTCCGTTTTTATGAAAAATTATCTTCTACTTCTGACACATTTACGTATAAACATTTAACTACTTTATTACATATACCACTTACATACACCTATTATCTCCCTATATTCTTTCTTTTTTAACGAAATATGAGGCTTCGCGCGTCGTAATGATTTTCAACACCTATTTGATGACTCGGACTGATCATTTATAACTATTTATAGATACCGTGTTAAATCGTGTCGGACTAAACAATATTTAGGGTCAGGTAATAAAGCGGCCTATCTTTGCCCACGGCAACAACAAGATATCTTCAAGATATTCGGTTATGCGATGAGTATAATACATTACTTGGAAGATAATAATAATGATAATAATAATAATAATAATAACAATAATAATAATAATAATAATAATAATAATAATAATAATAATAATAATGCCGATGGAAGAACCGACAAGACATTCCCGCAAAGACATTCGCGTCTCTTTGCGAAGATGGTGAGGGCGGGTAGGGGTTAAAGGAAGTTGAGGACAATGAAGGGTGGAAGACAGGAATACTATGTGATTACACGACAAGAAATATATAGTAATTCAGTGCTTATATAAATAAGCTGTAAAAGATGTTGACTATGGTTACATCGTGCGTATCTAATATTTTATTCGAACGTTTTCTCTTTTTTCTTTCTTCCTCTTTCTTTTCATTTGAAAAAGAGAGAGAGAGAGAGAGAGAGAGAAAGAGATCTTAGTTAAAAGAGTTCTCTCTCACTTCTGTCTTCTTATCACTGATAACCCTTAGTAAATTTGCATTCTCAAAAAGCATAAACGACGAATGGAATTACGTTTACGACGCTACCGAGCAATGAAACTCTGAACGAATTAATTCTCCTCTTTTTAATCTAATTAACCTCTCGGCATCTGCCCGGAACTCGAGTAGTAGTAGGTGTACCTACCTACCTACGCAGCGAAAAGGGAAGTGAAATTTATAAGCGAGGTCATTTCATTTTCGAGATTCCTCGTGCAAAGAGTAATGAATGTAAACGCGTACGGGGAAAAAGTGAGATTACTTCAGATGTAGTATGACACATTCGAGAACCTAACGCACGTAAAGAAAAGGAAGGAATAAAAAAAGGAATAAAAAGGAAAAAAAAACAAAAAATCGAAAGAGTAAAAAACTTTTATAACGAAAGAAATAAATAACGTAGAAGAATCTAAATTTTTTAGCTCGTTTTATCACTACGACAACTATTTCCTCTTCTTTATTGAAAGAAACAAGTAAAAAGAGAAAGAGAGAGAGAGAGAGAGAGAGAGAGAGAGAGAGAGAGAGAGAGCCTTAATTGATCGAACCCGATTACATCTCTTTATTTAAACCTCAAAGTCGATGACGATTATACCAGTATTCCTTTGCGAATCGATTTGCTTTGCGGGATTTTTATTTTTATTTCATTTTATTTTTTCTTTTTCTTTCTTTTTTTTTCTTTTTTTTTTCTTTTCTTTTTTTCTTTTTTTTTTTTTTACATAATCTTTCATAAAAGAAGAAGGAACGCTCTTCTTGTTCGTAGCTCTTTTTACTCTTTCACGTTCAATGCTTTTTAATTGTTTCTCGTTAACGAGCAACAAACTTATTTTCAATTAATCATTGGTCGTAATATCCGATAATCCGAATAATTTATACGACATCTTGAGTTTTATTTTCTTAACGCTCGAAAATATTGGCGACATCGAGCGAACCCGGCTCGTTTCTTTTCAACGACTACGACGACGAAACAAGCACACGAGCCATTGACCGATAACTAATCTACCGGAAAAACCATACGAGTCGAGCTCGAAACGGCGAATATTCTAACGCGCGATAAATTTCACGGGTTCGCACACATACGTCTAAGATATTTTAAAATTTACCGATGGAACCAAAACGAAACAAAACGGAATAGAAAAAAAAAAAAAAAAAAAAAAATTGGAAAAGAAGATGGACCAAAAAGAAAAAAAAAAAAAAGAAAGAAACGAAACGAAACGAAACAAAAGAAAAACAAAAACAGAGAAGAAAATAAATAACACTCGAAACGATCGTTCTCGCTTATATTCGTCGAAACAACATTATAACAATAATCGATGCGATATGAATTAATGTAACACTTTAATATCATTTGATTCGATCGTTCGATTGATGACGTAATAATATTAACCTCCCCCTCCCCCCACTTCTTGGCCCTTTCCATTGATATTAGGATAAAGCAACACGCGTTCAGTCCGTATTGTCCTCTCTTACCTTTGACATTGAATAATCAATTATAATATATATACATATATACATATATATGTTATGTATGCATTATATTAATGGGAATTCGCTTATTCTCGTTGCGTAGCCGAGGACAAAAGCAACCAACAGCGAATCCCGTTGTTCACCGATTGAACGTTAAGACGATCAGGCTAATTAGAGCCAGCGAAACGGTCGGCCGACATTTCCACAAGTAGAGTACATACATACATAGGTAATCGAATTGGTACTCGAAACAAAACAGGATGTTAGAGCCGACTATAGGGGGAGAGAGAGAGAGAGAGAGAGAGAGAGGGAGAATGAGCGAATGAGAGAATGAATGAGAGAATGAGAGAGAGAGAGAGAGAGAGAGAGAGAGAACGTTTAGATATACCTAGCTATCTCCTACCTGTCTGTCGTTTCATCATTCGATGGGAAGTACACTCTCTATCTCCATTCGGTGTACTCTTCGACACCAACAAAGCAGGACGAGGTTTACCCTGTACACCTAACAAACGAATCGCTCCGTTAAGCGCTGTAATCACCGAGGACTACTCTACTCAACGAATCAGAATCTCTGATTTACCTATGAACGTGTGATAACATGATAACTGATAGATAGAAGAAAAAAAGGAAAAGGGAGAGGACGAGGAGAGAGCAAAAGAAAAAAAGAAGATGGAAAAAGAAATAAAGAGACAGATAGAAGAAGAGGTTTATACTTGATTGATTTATAAAATCGCAGGTTAAAGTTTAACGTTATTCTCAAAATTTGTTTTCGATTCTCATTCTCGTTCGATAATTAACGACTCAAGCACATCGAGATGAAAAATTACTTTGGAAGAAAAAAGCTTTTTCATTTCTAACGCGCGAGAAATAAAGAGAGCGAAAGAGAGAGAGAGAGAGAGAGAGAGAGAGAGAAAGAAAGAGGGAGATATCCTTTGTGTTAGTTTCAAAACAGTCTAGACACAAATGCGATTTCTGGCGTCGATGTAAATATCAAAGTCGCGTCATTTCCGCAGTATCTCGAGAGAACGATCGTATTCGATCTCTCTCTCTCTCTCTCTTTTGGCTTTTAAAGCGAAACGAATACGACAAGATCGATGGAACGATTAAAAAGTGTATTTTCAAAAGTTACTTCGTTCCCTTGGCATCGACTATCATTTTTCTATCCTTTTACAAACGTAGTATTCTCCCATTTACGAATTAATAAACTTTCAAAGATAAAACGAAGAAGAAGAAAAAATAAGGAACAAAAAAAAAAGAATATTTCCACTTGTTATCGCGATTTGGTATCATCAAAGGACGAAATCGTTAAAAATCAAACAAATTATTTGGATAAAATTGAAATAGAGATCTTGCGTGTTATTTTACGCATTCGTTGTTTATTCGTTGTTCTCGTTACAATGCAATTAATTCGAGAGGGGTTAACATCCCTTATAGATGCTACCGACTCCCTCTTACTCATCTCACTCAACTTAGCTTCTTCGATCGAGCGTCTACCATCGAGGACTTTGTAGTGTGTAGGATAAATCTGATCACGAAAGAGGGCTTATCAAACAAGGGTTTTCACCGATGCACCAAACTTGGTACACTAGCGAACAACTTCCTACGTAATCGGTGTTTACAATCAATGCACGATGATTTCGAGTAAACTCGTTTAACGAAAGAAAATAATTATTATTTGTAATTGTAATGGAAATTTCTATTATATTTATTTCGTAGGATATATAATTACGAGACGACGTTGGTACGTGACATGGTTCAATTAATTTATACCGTACGACATAAATATTTATATGTTCCTTTTTTTTTTCCCTCTCGAACGTGAAATTTTTAACAAGACTTTTAATCATCGATTATGCTCGTAACGTAAAAAAAAAAAAAAAAAAAAGAAAAAAGAAAGATCATTCATTATTCGAATAATTCAATAATCAAGTACTATTGGATATACTTTAGAAAAATCCAACTATTATATACGTGTGTAATACCGATAAGAAATGTGCATAAAAGCGAATTGGTATTCGTGGTAGAATGTTCTCATTTGGTGGATAGGTAGTTACATAAAGGTTAGACTTTTTCGTTTTGAGCCGGTCGACGGAAGGGAATACGCGGGATATATCGATAAAAACCGCAGTATCGACGGATATGGAGAAAGAGAAAGAGCGAGAGAGAGAGAGAGAGAGAGAGAGAGAGAGAGAGAGAGAGAGAGAGAAAAAGAGAAAAGAAGGTTTGGAATCTAGGGACCAAGGTAAAATGTAGGGAACGAAGGGTAAGGAAAGCAGGGGGGAGGGTGTTGAGAATGGGCCGCCGAGACGAGGCACGCTTTTCTGTTGGCAACTGCAGTTCTCAGAGCCGTAACGCGTGACAATATGGGAATTTAATAGCACAATGCCGATGGTAGGGGTGAAATAACACCGTAATAACTACGTTCACCGGCAAATAGAAGTCGCACGGCTTCGCCTACATCGCGGCCAGCGGAGGCTGGCTATGTGTGTTCCCTGTGTCGGTTTATCGTGAACAGTACGGTAAATGGAATTTCGTTAATTCCTCTCCGGTGGTAGCATACGTATGTATATACGTAAAAGGTAGTATATATATATATATATATATATATATATATATATATACCAACTACTGTATCTATGTGTTAGAGAAAGAGAGAATAGGAACGCATCGAGCAATGACAACGATATGTACGGTGGACTATCGTACGTAGTTCGCTATTCCTCCATCTATTTCCTCCCAACTCCATCCTCAACTCTATCCCCCTTTCCTCCTCTCAAATATATATTTCTCAAGCAAATTGTTCGCATTATAAAGTCGAGCGAATTGCTTAATTATCATAGCTCGCAACTTTTCACGTCACTCCATACGAACCCAGAGAACGCAATTTTTGGTTCGTTTGTTTGTTCATTCTTGTTTTTTTTTTTTTCTTACTTTTTACTTTTCTTTTTATTTTCTTCCTTTCCCCTTTTGCCCTCTTTCTTCTTCCTCCTTTCCTTTTTCTTTCTTGTTGTTCTTTTATTTATCCTTTTTTCTTTCGTTCTTTCCATTTCGACTACGCCGTCAACTAAAACCAACGAAAATTGAGAGCCAAACTACTTTTTCTCTATTTTTTACTTTCTCTCTTTCTCTCTCTCTCTCTTTCTCTCTCTCTCTCTCTCTCTCTTTCTCCCTTTCTCTTTTATACTCTCCGAGTTCGTCAAAGCAATGTCCGATTCGCAAGCCAGATTTCTATCGTAAACTACCGTCGGATGGGTTCGAGCTATCGCGTATTGTCAAATTCTCGAGAGTATCTGCCAGAGTAACAGGAGATATATCCTCCGCCATTCTCATTCCCCTCGTTCCTTCCAACTCATCCCACCTCTATTCCACCACCCCCCTCCTCTCCTCTCCCTTCGTCACGATTTGCACAGGTAGGTATAGCGTTGCTCAAAATCACCGAGAAAAATCCGATCGGAGTTAGGAGATTCGAAATGTCGGGCGCAATTCGAGCAACACACGAAAGTGCTCGAGAAAACTCAATTCTTCTTCGCGTTCGCGTTCGCTACAAATTTTACATCGAAGAGATTTTTCCAAAAAGAATGTAACACGAATACGAATCGAATTTACGATATTCACGAACAAAGATATTCCATACGATCATTAGACATTCACGGATAGATCGTCTTCAAATTTATTACCTCGAATTCTTTGGCAAACGCATGAAAAATATCCAGAGAGAGAGAGAAAGAGAGAGAAAAGGAGAGAAAGAATATCGTTAAAATTCCTTCCATTCGATTCCTCTATTCGATTCTTTTTTCAAGCTATAAATTTCGTTTAATGTTCACAAAGGTATACACTCGAAATCTCCTAAGGGAACTCGGTGCGAACCAGCCGTCACGCGTATACAGGATAACGCCGACACTCGAGAGCTGCTTTCAACCAAGTACGAATCTCATTTGTCATCCGGACTTCTGTCAAGCACGAAGAATCTTCTTCTTCTTTTTCTTCTTCTTCTTCTTCTTCTTTTACGCGTTCCTAACACCGTTCGAACTTTGAATTCTTTCCGATTGCCACACCGGAAATCTCTTTTCTTTCGTACTTAAGTAAAAACAACATTTCGTTCAACAGTTTTCCCTTTGAAATAAGAAAAATGCAATATCGGAATCGTTCGATAACATTTATAATTTATCGTTTTCTTTCTTGTTCGAATCGAAAGATAGATAGATAGATAGATAGATAGATAGATAGAGAGAGAGAGAGAGAGAGAGAGAGAGGAGAAAAAAAAGAAGAAGAAGAAGAAAATAATGTAAAGGAAGAAAAAGCGAAATGTTCGAAATGACGAAAAGAATTTAATCAACTCGAATCCATACGGAACTTCTAAATGGTCGACAATTTCACGAGATACGTACGAAAATATCGTACAAAAGGTTCTACCTTTTGTGATGCAAATCGACGAAATCTCATGTTACTTTTCGACTGTTACAAATTCGATATACATATATATATATATATATATATATATATATGTATATGTATATATAATATCAATGTAGATGTTCGCACAGGTACAACGAACGAATTACAAATAAGAATGGAACGGAACGGAACGGAATAGAACGGAACAGAATAGAATAAAATAGAATGGAATGGTATAGGACAAAATGGAGATAGAGATATTAAGAAAGAGAGAATGAGAGAGACACCAAAGCGATGGGGATTGCAGTACTTAAGGAAATTAAAATCGCTCCCCGACAAACATTCGCGAGAAACGACTTACGAAGCTCCAAAGTTTAATTTTGAATTTGATTAAGCCATCCCTCCCTTTTTTCACGACCTCCTTCTATGTTAGTTCTCCTCACCCTCTCATACGAGGTCACCCTCCAACAGGATAGAGGAGAAGGAGAAAGAGGAGGTAAAGGAAAAGAAGAAGGAGGAGAACGTGGGAGGAGGGTTTACGTATCTCGTATTTTTCGAAATTAGCCGACCATGCTAGAAGTTTTTATGTAATGAGGTAGATAAGTCTTGCAGCATCTCGTTTATTTGCTGACTTAACGACTGACCGATATAAAATTAATTTCCGCTGTAGTCACAGCTCCAAAAGCCAGTTCCCTCCCCCTTTCCCGTTTCCTCCTCTCTCCCATCCAACCTACCTTCCTCCCTTCACCACCGTCCCCGTTCTCTCGCGTTCCAGCAAATTGCGTTATACGCGTGGCGCGAGAACGCGGAGGGACACTTTATTATTCCGCGATGCTCGTCCATTGTTTCCGCGGGGTGAGATTAATGCGCTCGGAGTAAAATTCACGTCGCTATAATTGCCAACACTATATTTTCCGGCGTTACGCGCGTTCAAGAGAAGCTCAGCGCGTCATGCGCGTCATGCGCGCGCGCGCGCGCGAGTTCGTTCATCCGAAATGAATTTATTTTTCTTCTTTTTTCTCTCTCTCTCTCTCTCTCTCTCTTTCTCTTTCTTTCTTTCTTTCTTTCTTTTTCTGTTTTATTTTTATTGTTGTTTTACGTTCGTCCGACTATACTTGGAAAAAGTGAAAATGAAGAGAGAAAGAAAGAGAGAGGGAAGAAAAATAAAAAATAAAAAGAATGAAAAGAGGAATGGATGAAAGAAGAAGAGGGAAAGGGGAAAAAGCAAAGAGGAAAAAAGAAAAGAAAACAAAAAAAAAGGAAGAAGGGAAAAAAAATGAGCTCGAGGGGCAAAGTAGACTAACTTCGTTCGACGCACGATCTACCCGTTTACGTCGCCGCTCATCGATATCCGAAACGAATTCGATTAACCTGAGTCGATTTTCGAAAGGGCGTGAGGTAGGAAAAATATCGTTGGATGGGACGTTATAGAGCCCGTTACGAAGAAAGTTGATAAACTCGAATTTAATCGTGTTATCGCGAGAATTTCAAGGGGCGGGGAGGAGCGAGCGAGCGAGGGAAAGTGGGAGGTAGGGAGTAAAAATGTCGTAATAACCGGATATTACCAGGGTTTATTTTCAAATATTCACACTCGCATTAATGTGTATCTATGCCCCTCCCCCTCCCACATATCTGCCTATCTAACCTAAATAATCCACGTTATCTCGTGGTATAATATATTCGTTGAAATTTACGAGCCGAAAATTCGTGGAAACATCTTTGGTGATGAGAGCTTATTAGCGAACTTTCGTTTTTGCATGCTTACAGAGAATGAGCGGTCGGTTCGGTTCGATCAGTTGGTTGGTCGGTCAGTCAATCGGTCGATCGATCGGTCGGTCGGTCGGTCGGTCGATTGGTCGCTCGCTTGGGATCGGGTTGGTGCAAGCGAAAATTATCCGAAATTTCGGCTGCTAAATCGGAATCGGAAGCACAGGTTGGAGATAATTTCGGTTCTGGCACGGCAAAACATCGTGGTCGGCCCTTTGCGTAATTGCCGCCACGCTGCTGTTTATGACGCCACACTGGACGGTTCGAGACTGCTGCTGCTTGCTACTGCTGCTGTTGCTGCTGCTGTTGCTGCTATTGCTGTTGCTTCTGTTACATACGCACATATAATGCCCTGTTTTCCGCAATTCGCAGAGACAGAACGCTATAGAGAATCGAATAGAAAGCGAAAGAGCGATAAAGAGAGTTAGAGAGAGTTAGAGAGAGAGAGAGAGAGAGAGAGAGAGAGAGAGAAAGAGAGAGAGAGAGAGAGAAAGAGAGAGAGAGAGGGAGAATAAACGTACGCGTTGTGCCTACGTAGAGACATCAATAGCCCGAGCAACGACGAACGAACGAACGAACGAACGAATGGGTGAACAAGTGAACGAGTGAACGAGTGAATGAGTGAACGAATGAACGGACGTATTCGAGTTGCATATATCTATATAGATACGGATACACGCACTCGATGCGATCCTCGCGCGAAACCAACGATTTTCACGAGTTTCTCCACAGAAATCCGCCTCTAAAGCGTCGAGTTACGTTCACACCCGTGTATCAGCCTGCTGCACGTCGGCCGTGTGTCACGCCCAACGGCCGTAACGAATGCACTTTAACCCCTTTGCACCTCCGAGTGTCATACCATCTCTTCGCCTATCTATCTATCTACCTCTCATTCTCTCTCTCTCTCTCTCTCTCTCTCTCTCTCTCACACTCTATCTATCTATGCATCTATCTATCTAACCATCCATCTCGCTCTATCTATCTACCTCCCTCTCTCTCTCTCTCTCTCTCTCTCTCTCTCTCTTGCTCTCAAAAGATCCCATGCAATTAAATAGCTATACCATTTGTTAACAGATTTATTTTCGACATTACCTACTTCGATAGTTTTTAAAAATATATTATAAAGATATTTTTTTTATTAAAAGACATTTATCGGTTTAACACGTGTATTATATATATATATATATATATATATATATATATATATATATATATGCTATGAATTAGTGACAAACGCATGACGCATTCTATTAATTTTCTCCCTCCCTCCCTCCCTCCCTCTCTCTCTCTTTCTCTCTCTTATATCTTCCATCTTCATTTTCCTTTCATTTCGCCGTGCGTTGAATATTTCAACGGGACAGATCGTTGCTTTTTACGGCCTCCTTTCCCCCCGTCCCTCCCCACGACCCCTCAGCTAGCAGCTTTTCGTAAAAACTTTAAAGTATTCGCGTCCAACGCCACGTAAACCTTATACAGGTTTTTCGGATTACAATTTAAATTATTTGGTTTTGCGTTTGCGTCCGAAAACGAGAGAACGGAACTATTTATGATATTAGCCTTTTTGAACTGGTCTCTTCCGTCGACGGCGTGTTTTCTATTTTATTTGTTTTTTCTTTCTTCTTTTCCTTTTTCTTCTTTTTCTGTTTTTTCTTTTTTCTTTCTTTTTTTTTTTCTATTTTACCCAGGAATATTTAAATTTAAGGAAAAAATCTAACTCGCCTCGTGCGGAATTGGAAAGGCAAAACAGCTCGCGTAGTTTTATTAGCTCGCACCCTCTCTTTCCTTTCCCTCCTCTCTCTCTTTCTCTCTTTCTCTCTTTCTCTCTCTCTCTCTCTCTCTCTCTCTCTCTTTTTCGCGTATACACCTCGTGCATTTATGAAGATTCGAAAAGGAAAAAGTAGAGGATGAGAAGAAAGTAACGTCGTCTCGTAACTGGAAAGGTAGGTAGGTAGGTAGGTACTTAGGTAAAAGCTCGTAATTAAAATTTCTTCTGGCGGTCCATGCGAAAAGAGTGGCTCGTGAAATTGAAAAATACGAGAAAAGAGAAAGAGAAAGAGAGAGAGAGAGAGAGAGAGAGAGAAAGAGAATGAGAGAGAGCGTATGGGCTTCATTCGAATACATTTTCGGAGAAGAAAGATCGTTGCTCGGTTCGTTGCAAAACTAGCCGGTGCGTTAAAGCGAAACCTCGTGAATCTAATTAGATTCTAATTGGCGATCGGCGGATGGAGATATTTGCCTTGATATCGCTCGATTCGCTCTTAGAATAAGGAAGTAACAAAGAGGCATTTTATCTGCCTGGCAACAGCACAGGCTCGGGGGTTTGCGTTTGAAAATATTTCACTTGGTGATTCAAGAACACATAGATATACTCCAATCAGTGTGATTCTACGTATCGTGTGACTTGCAGGACTATTACTATCCCTCTCGTAGAGAAACGCGTATGTTAGAGCTGCCAACGGGACCACCATGCCCTCTCGACGAGGCGACGCGTGAGCGACGAAGGTGCTTATGTGTGCTATGCTGAGAGGGTGTAACGAGAACGAACGAACGAACGAACAAGAGAGAGAGAGAGATAGAGATAGAGAGAGAGAGAGAGAGAGAGGGAAGGGAGGAGAGGGAGAGGAAGAGAGAGAAACCATTCAAACACTGATAAGAGACTCAATTATCGAACTATCACAGGGCGGACCGTTCCGTTTGCATTTCCAATTATTTGCTGGAAAACGGTCTGCCAATACCGGGTACTCTCGATAACGCGCTCCTCTCATTCCTCGGACTACCCTCTCGCGGTCCCTCTTCCGTTTTCCCTTCACCTTCCCTTTTCCCGTTTTCACTCACTCATTCGTTCCTCTCTCTTTCTCTTTCTCTTTCTATTTCTCTTTTCTCTAGCAGGCACTCGTTTTGTCAATCGACTCGTACGTACTACGTAGCTATGTACGTACGCCGTCTCTCGGTCGTTCTTCTTTGTCTCTTTGTTTATCGAACGCCTTTCCTCTTCTATCTATCTATCTATCTATCTATCTATCTATCTATCTATTTATATATCTATCTCTTTCTTTTATTTTCTTTTTGTTCTTTTTCCCCCTCCTCTTTCATTTCTCATTTTCTTCCGTCCCATTCTCGTTCGAATAACATTTCCACGTGTTCTTGTGCGAATATATGGAGAGAGGGAGAAAGAGAGAGAGAGAGAGAGAGAGAGAGAGAGAGAGAGAGAGAGAGAAAGAAAAAAAAAAAAGAAAGAAAAGATAAAAGCTTAACTCCAAAAATAATCCGTATAATTTACTTACAAACAAATCCCCGATACGATTAGAAGGCACGATTAGATGGAGAGAAAAAAAAAATCATTCCGAAGAATTATCCAATCGATCGATATTTCTAACATCCACAAAGACTTTTTACTTTTGTCACGTAGATAATTTTCTACGTCGTACACGACATCCCTGGAACAATATTCCAATAGACACCGAGAGGCATAATCTCTGAGGAAATCACGACGCTCTACCACTTTCCTCACCGCTGTTTCCTGTTGACGACACGTATTCCATTACGAATTTCATGTCGCTTATCGCCATTCACTATTTCTGGACGCAAAACTCCGACGACGTTCACAGTAGATAGGTAATTATAGTTCGATTAAAATTCAACAATTGGAAGGTCAAGAAGTAAATTACCAAAAAAAGAAAAAAAAAAGAAAAAAGAAAATAAATAAATAAACAAATAAAGAAATGAACGGAAAGCGGAAAAAAAAAGAAAAGAAACAGAAAGAAATAGAATTCTATTTTCTATATTACGATAGAAATATTCTTTCTATCGTCAAAACAAATTTTCGAAAGGAAACGATCGATCGACTAATAGTAAATAGTAAACACGTTTACTCTATGTTCTTTCTCTTTTCCCTACCCTCTCTCTCTCTCTCTCTCTCTCTCTCTCTTTCATAAACGAGAGGTATATATAGATCGTAACGTTATCTATCGTCCATATCGATGGTATCTCGCGTAACGTATCGAGACAGGAAGGAAGAATCGCCGGACAAATTTCGCGCTCGGCCCTCCGTGAAATCGAAGAGCTTCCCATGCTTCGAGAGCGGGCTCCCTTCGCGCTGTAAATTCGCGTTTGATGTCACTCCGGTGCGTCAATCCGCATGATTAATGTGCCGCGCGTTGGGACGGCACAAGGACGGCAGCCACTGCCACTGCCACTGCCACCTCCGCCACCATCGGCATTGCCATCGCCATCGCCGCCGTCGCCACCGCCGCCACCACGGCCACCACCATCATCGGCTTGCATCGTTCTCATTCCCCTCTTCGACGAATTTTAATCACCCCTGAGCGGACAGTCCAACGACGGATTTCGTGGCGACTGATGCGCCGCTTTATTTCGTTAACGTTTCAATCGATCATCGTACACCCTCTGGGACTGTGATGCTGCTCTCGACGACGACGCCCACCCATCTTTCCCCTAACCCCACCCCATTCTCCCTTTTCCCCATTCTCGTCATCCAACAAAACGTTATCCTAGAAATTTCACGAGTCAACGACGGACACATACAATTTCTCTTCGATTACGTTCTTTCGCTCTCGCTCATTACTTTCATATATTTTGACCATAACGATTTGTACCATTGAACCCTTTTAAAATTAATCTCAATCAAGAAAAATCAGTGATTTATATCTTTTCTGATTTATTTTTTCATATATATATATATATATATACACGATGATAAAGAAATTCCTTTTTAAAAATAGAAAAATATATTCTCTTATTCGGAAAATGGATATTAACCTACGCGAGAGAACGCGAGGGAACGCGATAAATCATAATCGTCGTATATCCTTTTTCGGGATGGTATGAGATCGTATAAATTGATCTCAAGGGAGAAAACTATTTTCCGACGCTTCGCGTGGAGTAGCAAAGACGATGACTTTTAACGATGGAGGATTCGCGTTTGAAAGACCGAGGACGTCAGATTTTTCGAGTCGGCGCCGATCTCTCTCTCTTTCTCTCTCCTTCCAAATTTGACAGTCATCCTTTCTTAGTCGAAGAGAGAGAAGGGTTTATTTCACTGTTCGACGATGATCAGCGAGTTCTACGTACTCCATCTTTTCTCAGTCGTCCTTTCGTGGACCCTCTCTCTTTCTCTTTCTCTTTCTCTTTCTCTCTCTCTCTCTCTTTCTCTTTCTCTCTCTCTTTCTTTCTCTCTCTATCTCTATTTCTTTCTCCCTTTCATCACATCGTAACTCTCATCTTTTCCCGTGCCACTTTCGACGGCCGTTGAAATTAATGACGCTCTCTCGAGTGACGTTACCGTAGTGAAAAGAAGAACGTTCGATTGGCGAACGAATCGTAGTAGTAGTGATAATAGTAGTAGTAGTAGTAGTAGTAGTAGTAGTAGTAGTAGTAGTAATGGTAGTAGTAGTAGACGACGAGAACGTTCGAAGAGGTTTCCTAAGATGAAAGAAGAACGTTTGTCGGATTTATCGCAAATGCTAATTCTTTTCTTTTTTCCATCTCCGCCCTCCGCTTCCACCCTTCTCTCTCTCTCTCTCTCTCTCTCTCTCTCTCTCTCTCTCTCTCTTTCTCTCTTTCTCTCTTTTTATAGGAAAATTATTATTCCGAAGGATCTTAGTATCTATAACATTCGTTTATTACCGTTCGTTTGCAACTTTTGATTAATTTAAGTTGGACATAGTCGATTGGTACGCCGATCAATCGATTAATTCATTCCATTCTTTGGCTCTGATCAACTAGAACGAACAAAGGAGGTGGAACTTTTAAAAAGAATTTTCAGTGGATGTTCGACAAGCAGTACTCGAACGGTCAATATTCTACTCAAGTTTCTGGAATTCGTGTCAACGGAGAGAAGTCGAAGGCCACCCACTTGAGAAAATAAAGAGAAAGAGAGAGAGAGAGAGGGAGAGAGGGAGGGGGGAGGAGAACGTGCGAGAGCAAGAAGTATCGTCGAGCTCTTGAGAATATCTCTACGTACATATCGAATCGCGTGCTGTAACGGTGTCGTGAAAACTGAACTTCCGAAGTTGAACTGGTAAGGTCGCTTTGGTTGACTCGTAAGGCCGACTCGTGAGTCGGCTGTGAGTCGCGCTTTGCCGGATCTCTCGGAGTTTTATAGGTTCCGAGCACGGCTCGTGAAAAGATCGTGACGCCGATACGAAAGTCGGTCGAGCGTGACTCCATTTCTTTTCTTTTCTTTTCTTTTCTTTTCTTCTCCCTTCTTCCCTCATATCCTGCTCTCTCTCCCTCCTTCTTCCTTCATATGTCTTCCCCTAGAGAATGGGAGCTTATGGGGATTCTTGAAACTCGATGATAATCCTGCGTATCATTTATGTTTCGTTTACGTTTAAAGTAGGTATATATGTATACGTATATGTATATATATGTATATATTCACATATACATGTAAATTAACGTAGAGTAGTAGGTAAACGAAAGAAAGGGTGAAGGAAGATATAGATAAAGAGAGAACGTGGACGATAGGCACGGACACCGTTGAGAGTTGGAAGGGCAAAGGAGGTATAGAGGGACAGGTCGGAGAGAGGAGTTGGTGATACGTCGAACTAAAACGTCGAGAGAAAAACGAGTCGTACTCCTGGGAAGTTTAAATCAACGATGCAAATATCGTGGCAAACAAAACGATGAGAATTAACGAGCACCAACCGACCGGCGACCTCTGTCTCTCTCTCTCTCTCTCTCTCTCTCTTTCTCACACACACACATACACACATTCTCTATTTCTATCTTCTCTGCGGTTACTCGAAACGATCCTAGGACGGTTAATTATTCGATGATCAAACTTCGTCGAGAGAATAAGCTACGAACGATAATAATATTTCAGTAGAGCGCGTAGTAACCATTTGTTTTCATTAATGCGATAATAACAAACCGAGAATCTCTCCATTCTTCCTTTTAACACAGGTAGTAACAGAGGATAGGAAAAGCCGCGGTGGGTTATCAGTTTTCCGTGAGCTAGCAGATGGCTAACGAAATGGCCGGGCAATAAGAGACCGACTAATCTCGGTTAAGAAGAGTAAATAATCAAGCGGAGCGAATGACTACCAATTTAATCAGACGCTGCCAAGATTTTGAATTAAACGAGGGTATCCATTTAATCTCGATGGTAAATTAAAGTTCCTCCGTCTGCTAATTTGAGAGAAAGAGAAGGTTGGGAGGAGTGCCGGTGGGAGGGAGAGGGGGGAAGGGTGGGTGGGATAGGAATGATAAAAAAGTGAGAGAGAGAAAAATTATCTTTTCTATATTTTTGTAACCGAGGAAATAAGAGCTTAATTATTTATACTTCTTTTATACCTTTTCTTCGTATTTCCCTAATCAAAGGAGTTTTCCGAGCAAAGCACTCGAATCTACGGACCGAGATAAACGCTTTATAAGTTTATGCTCCTTCCGGCATAATGCGGGAAGAAGAGAAAGCTTTGCGGCTGGAGTAAGCGAGACGAAAATATTGAATCAAGTCGTTCCTCCCATCGAATTATTATGCAATCCGATAACCATAATTATGAGCTCCGCTCGCGCGCAGAGATTTATTAAACCCGTTGGAAAAAAAAAGGAAAGAAAATGGAATTGTCGAAGTACCCTACCCTTATCAGAAACGTGAAAAGAGAGAAGTCGACGATAGCCTGTGTCTCTTTAATTCCTTAGAGGATCGCGACTGTACCAACCTCCCCATCGTCAATCGCAGCGTTCGGCGATGCGATCACAGAAAGAAAGAGAGAGGGGGGAAAAAAAGAAAAAGAAAGAAGGAAAAAGAAGAGAAGAAGAAGAAGAAGAAGAAGAAGAAGAAGAGGGGAAGAAAGAGAGAGAGAGAGGGAGAAAAGAAATAGCTACGTCTCGTAGATTATCTCGCGGGTGCAAATCCTTAGGAATAATTCTACCATCACAATTTCTACACGTTCGTTTCTTCCGTATTCTTAATATTCAGTGTCCGTGCTGAACTCGCAAATTTACATTTAGATGTATCTAAGACAGTGTTGTCTCTACGTTCACGTAAATACGAAAGCTGCCGTTTTGATAAAGGAGAAACTCGTGAAAAGTCTTTTGGGGTTGTAATGAGGCTCATATTTTATTTCTTTTTCCTTTTTCTTCTTCTTCTTTTTTTTTCGAAGAAGTGGGAGGAGTAGATAAATATCACGAGGAGTAAAAAAAAAAAAAAAAAGAAAGTTTACTCGATTAATCGATTGGAACGAGATATCGGAGGAAATAGTTAAAAAAAAAAGAAAAAAAAAGAAAAAAAAAGAAAAAAAAAAGAAAAAAAAAGAAGAAAAAGAAAGAAAGAAAGAAAAAAAAAAATAAAGAAACAGAATTCTTCCGCGAATTAAAGCCGCGTTTCTATCGACTAGTTATCCCAATACCATCCAAGGAATAAAAGGAGAAAAAGGCTATTTACCATCGAAAACAAGAATGGTTCATTGCTAGACCGGCCGGTAATTCAATGGGCGCTCCTTAATGAACGTTTCCCATAAAGCCTAAAGAGGTAACAGCACAAAGATCCTCTGTTAATCGGAAGCCAATTAAATAAGAAACGGACGAGCACCAACGGAAATGAAGAACAAACGAGTGGGAGGGAGGGAGCAAGAGAGAGAGAGAGAGAGAGAGAAGAGAGAGAAAGATGAAGAGAGAATTTCAATAGCATCCCGGTGAACAAAAGCTTTTGGTCAAAGAAGGCGCAGGCAGCGTATCTCGCGAAGGTTTAATATCTCGGTGAGATTACTTAATCTCAATTCAAGAGAGTAACAGAGAAGGACGAAGAAAAAGATAAAGAGAGAAAGAAGGATAAAGATAGAGATATAAAGAGGATATTCTTGTGGAAACTGGTAGAAGGATAAATGCGAAATTCTCTATCGTCGAACGAAAACTCGAGATTAAAAGATCGCGAAAATGTTTGAATCCTTCCGGCAAACTCGAAGATAACCGATCGAAAAGTTGTTCCTCGTTGTGCCAACGGAAAAGATCGTGAGAAGGATTTCGGGGTGTGTTATCTGGCTTTTATCGACACCTTAGTAGTACGTTTCACCTTTGCGTTTCGTCCTTCTCCCCCCCCCCCCAACCCGGCCTCCATCCAAGATCCCAGTTTCATTTCCCCCGCACCTCTTTTAAAAACGAATCTTCTTCTCCAAATTAGGTACCGAAATTCTTGGGTAGGACAAACTCGATATGTTCTTCCTCTCTTTCTCTCTCTCTCTCTCTCTCTCTCTCTCTCCCCTTCCAACTCTCTATCTCTTTCTTTCTTTCACGTGCACATCTCGAATCTTAGGAAGGCTTTGGGTAGAGGCTTTAGGTTGGGCACGAAAGCCAGTCAACGGCCGGTTATCGTAGCGGGAGATCGAAAACCTTTCTCTCTCTCTTACTCTTACTCACTCTCTCTTTCTCTCTCTCTCTCTCTCTCTCTCTCTCTCTCTCTCTTTCTTTCTTCCTCCCTCCCTTCCTCTGTCTTTCTTTTCGTTTCTCGAGCGCGCGAGATCACCCACGCTTCCCACGGGAGAGAGGAGAGGAGAGAAAAGGAGAGAAGAGGAGAGGAGAGGAGAGGAGAGGAAAGAAGAGGAGAGGAAAGGAGAAGATACATTGAAAGTCGGGGCGCGGTCGCAAAGTTACGATCTCGTGTAACTCCAGGTGACTCGACAGTCTGGGCACGCTTTCTTTGGCCCACGCTCTTGGAAGAGATCAAGAAAAAGAAGACAAAAAAAAAAGAAGAAGAAGAAGAAGAAGAAGAAGAAGAGGAAGAAGAAGTGGAAGAAAGAGTAAAAGAAAAAAAAATAAATAAAGAGGAAAAAAAAAAGGAAAAAGGAAGAGAGAAAGGATATAGGGGAGAACACAAAGGAAAGAAAGCAGCCCAGGAAAGGCTTATCGCGTTACGCTCGTGCTCATGCGAGTAAGGATAGTCTGAAAAAGAGAGATAGATAGATAAAGAGAGAGAGAGAGAGAGAGAGAAACGAGAGGAAGAATGGCAGCAAGTCGTAAGGGGAGAGGTGAGACAACCAGATGTGGCATCGAACCGTAACGGAGCACGAAGCTGACCCGACGTATTTAATTAAATTTTGGCCGTACCGGGCCGCCACAATGGCGTCGGGAGCTCTGGCTTCTTCTTTAACGACGCAACGATGCATCTCTTACTTTATCTACGGACTTGCCGTCCGAATTCGCTGCTCCGTATGGATTTTCGACGAACAAACAAACAAACGAACGAACGAACGAACGAACGAACGAACAAACATAAAGTATTATTTTCGTTAGGAGTATTTCTTTCGTTATAAAATTAAATAATACATGCACTGTGACATACACACACACACACACACACACACATATATATATATGTATGATGTATGTATATTTAGATATGGAAAAAGAAAAATCTTTGAATGTTCCTCAAATGAGTAAGAAAAATAAATACGATTTTACTCGTTTTTATTGCGAAGAATTCATAAAACAAGCGAGAGCAATAAAGTATAGCGTTCGGACATACGCGATTATCGCTAAAGCGTCTACAGTATTCGAGACATTTTTACTCGCCGCTGTTGGTTAAAAAAAAAAAAAAAAAAAAGAGAAGAAAAAGAGAGAGAGAGAGAGAGAGAGAAGAGAAAATAGGAGAGGCGTCAGAGCGACGAACGAGCAGGTGCGAGTCGTTGATCGGAGAGGAAAGAGCAATAGAGAGAGAGAGCGAGAGAGAGAGAGAGAGAGAGAGAGAGCGAGAGAGAGAGAGAGGTGGAGGCGACGCGCCGTGTGATTTGCGAGCGAAGCGACCGCCTCGCGTCGCGTCGCGTCGCCTATTCCCGTCATTTCGTGATGCATCGCTGCGGCACGCGTCCAATGACGCCGTTGCATGCGGGACAAAAGCCGACAGCACTGAGGGAACGTGTGTATATGTGTGGCTGCGAGAGAGAGAGAGACGTATAGAGTCTATGCTCGCCTATTTACCCGCGTACATGTCCGTATACGTTTATACGTTCCTCTCCGAAGTTCGGTCTCGCTCGTGCGTTAAACGCGATGCATATAAACCCTCCTTTCCTCCCTCAATCTCTCTCTCTCTCTCTCTCTCTCTCTCTCATCTATCCTACCTTCCTCTTCGTGACGTACGTTAGTTTGATGCCACCAAGCGAATCTTGTACTCGGCACTGCTTATAGCACAAGATGACTGGAAATAACCGGACCGTCAATAAAATGACGACGCATCATTTAAAGGTACTCGTCTTCACCCTCCTCCGTCCATCT
>NC_060956.1:19818498-19825998 GCF_910589235.1 Vespa crabro
CCATGTGATTCTTTCGTTATTTTATACGGACGCTTATCGAACCGGACAGGAGAAAATCTCTTCCGATTTTGAAACGTAATCCTTGTTATAAATGGAATCACGATGATATCTATATCGTATATCTTTTCTTACCATTGGCATTAGAGAGAACATATCGTTCTATGCAAAAATTGAGAAAGTATGTATCTCTTCTTCTTCTTCTTCCTCTTTTTCTTTTTCTTCTAAAACCCGTGTAAGTACATTATCGAGAAAATTATTATTGAGTCTATGTCAAGTATTCGATATTATCGGAAATACATATTATATACAAGATCCTTATGCTTTAATGAGACGTAGAACGTCGTCCTTGTGTACGATGCCGTCAAAATTTATTTACTTGATAGACGTGGTAAGAGGAGTAGTAAAAAGAGAAAGAGAAAATAAGAAATACGGATAGAAGTGGAGAGAGAGAGAGAGAGAGAGAGAGAGAGAGAGAGAGAGAGAGAGAGAAAGAAATGAAAGAGTCATAAGACGAGTGATGATGGTGATGTTGATGATGCTTGTAAAGAAATGAGAATACGTGATAGTTGCAAATCAGAATATACTTATTACTTCGAAAAGTATACAAATCTTTTAAGCATCGAATAAGAAAGACTCACCCGGCTGTGTTATTTCGAAACGGAATACGAACATATCGATTCGACGAATATGACAATGGGAAGGTGAAAAGAAGGAGAAACGCACAGGAGATATATATATATATATATATATAGGTACATATCTGATACGTACGTACTTCGATATCGTATTTTCGAGCGACAACAACGATACAAAACAGAGAACGAAAAGAGAGAGAGAGAGAGAGAGAGAGAGAGAGAGAGAGAGGGAGAAGGAGAGAAGGAAAGAAATAGAGATTGGAAAGAACTGACGAACGTGACGCAGACGATGCAGGGCGTGATCATCGTATTGTTCGATATCTCCATTTCCCATCCAGCTTCGTTCACGGTGCGGTCTAATTACCCTCGAGGCTTACCGCGCGTGGTTTAAATACTAGCTACTGTCGCACGCGCGAGAAGTAACGAGAGGGACACAGAGATACACTGATACATACGCACACATAGAAAGAGAGAGAGAGAGGGGGGGGGGGGGGGAGAAACGAAGAATCGTACGAACGTATGAGAGCATATATTTCGCTTCGAGAGATAAGGTCAGGCGCAAATGGCAAATTTCATGGGAAATTTATGACGTTTCACAATGGCACGTAATTATCGTCAGATACGGCCGTTAACGGCTTTATGAACCCTCCCCCGAAAGAGGTCAATGCCGGTCATCTCGGATATTATGCGCTTTTGTATTAACCCCGAGAAGAGAGAAAGAGAGAGAGAGAGAGATACGAGTCGTGGTCTCCGATATTCATCGATGCTACTAATTTCGATAATGAAACGGTTCGGTTAATGTAACGCTCGTGGAATTTCCAACGTTAATATAAAGCAATTATCGAGAACGATCGTTCGTTCATTCATTCGTTCATACGTTCATTCGTTCATTCGTTCGTTCGTTCGTTCGTTCGTTCGTTCGTTCGTTCGTTCGTTCATATATTTATAAGATAATCGCGTCGAATTTCGTAATTTGTATACAATCTCGTATATCTCTAAAGCAACTTTACGATCGACCTTCATAATAAACTCGTCTAATTCTAAGATACGATGAAAACATTACAATACAATAAAGTTTAACTTTGTTAAAAAGAAATAAATAAATAAATCAATCTCAAATATCATACGTACTTCGTCGTGTCCATTAAATATTTCTATCTTATTTAGTTATCGTATATACGTACATACGTACACACGTATCTGTATTCGAGATTTATTGTCCCGTGACAGGATATCTTGGTAACTATGATATGAAAATCATGGAGAAGCGTAGAAAGGTACGAAAAAGTCAAGAAATCAAGAAGGATAGGTAGGTAGGTAAGGTAGATAGATAGATAGGTAGGTAGGTAGGTAGGTAGGTAGGTAGGCAGATAGGTAGATAATGCGAAGATTGAGTTCGCCTTGACTTACGTCCGCGGGAACTATTTGAAAACTACTCAGAACTGTCGGATTAACTGAAAGTATGTGGCGGGTTGGGATTTTATCCCATGAAACCGGTGCATTATTCATGGCCAGAACTGTCTAAGGTGCAGAGAAGGGAGGGACAGTGGTAGAGAACCTTGAGAAAGGAGAGCAGCTACGCATTACGAATCTTTCACGGAGAATAATGCAGAAACGTCCGCGAATCTCTTCCAAGGAATTATAAGATTAACCGGAAACTTATTGCACTTCCGCGAAAACCGCGATACACCGGAGCTGGATTTGAGTCGTATTCGAGTCGAGTCAAATCATGAAATTGTATCTTTAAATTGAATCTCCTTTTACCCTTTTAAATAATTCATTAGAAAAATTTGTCGTCTGTTACGTTTTGATTTTTGACAATTGCTATTACAATTACAATTATTATTATTATTATTATTATTATTGTTATTATTATTATCATTAAAATCATTGAAATCATTTTAGGCCATTATAAAAAGAGGTGTTCGTAAAATTTTATTTATAGTATCGAATAGGTATTTTATCATGTCGTCGTAATAATTGTAAGTAAAGAAAAAAAAAAAAAATGAAAACGAAGGAAAGTATAAACGAAGTAAGGAACTTACGTTTTCCAAGTTGATAAATATACATGCCTTTTGGCGGTGTATGTGTCTGTGTGTGTGTGTGTGAGAGAGAGAGAGAGAGAGAGAGAATGAGAGAAGGAGAAGGAGAAGTATAAGCTCGAGGACATGCTAAGAGAATCTCAGGGTAGACACAGGTGGGTGGTTGTAAGGAAAGTAGGTATCGACGATGTTGCAAGGCACGGTGTACCTACTTGTTTACTGAGCGCTCGAAACCTCGGAAAGGAAGGAGAATACAAGAGGAAGGAGAAAGAGCGAGAACAAGAGAGAGAGAGAGAGAGAGAGAGAGAGAGAGAGAGAGAGAGATGTAGGGGTGTTCGAAGAAAACCACTCAAAGTACGATGTTTCCCTCTGCTGTGGTGGAATTCCCATCCAAAAATATCGTTTAGAACGGACGAGGCGAAGAAGAGCCAAGGGAAAGGAGAGGAAGGATGAAGGTTTAGAGTTAGAAGGAGAAACGTTACGATTGAGAAAGAGAAAGGGAAAGCGAGCGAGCGAGCGATTGAGCGAGGGAGAGAGGGAGAAAGAGAAAGAGAAGCAACCCTCGGGTCAAGTAAACTTGGATCGCCCATTTCCAGTTTATTGCTAATTCATTCAAATTGTATTTGTTCCCAAATATACATTCTATTCGTCGGCTTTCTATTCGCTCGGAGGCAAGCGTCGTTTGAGCGTGGCGACGGCGAGCGCAATGCCTCGTCCTTTAACAAATTGCTACTCCGATGCACGCGTTCTCTTACTATCTGGAAAACAAACGTCGAGGAATAGAATGATGACAATGTCTATAAGGGATAGAAATAGGTGGGAGGTTAGGAGGGATGGGGTTACGACGACGACACGTCGGGGATGCGAAAAAGACTCCTTCTCCTTCTTCTCCTCCTCTCCCATCTTCTTGCTCCTCCTCCTCCACCTCCTCTTCCTTCTTCTTTCTCTATTTCTCTCTTTCACTCTTCGCGTAAAACTAACTAAGATGAAAGTTTAGCGAAATTCCAAAAGTTACTCAGAGGGACTCGTTTTCCTTTCTAAAGCATACGAGGGATGGCAAAGACTACGAAGAATATGACAACGACAAAGATGGCACTGGCACACACTATCTCTACATAACCACGGTAAAGGTTACTTACTTAGTTAAACTATAATACTATATATTAAGTATAGAGATACGACGAATTCGTAACCATTTACAAAGGACACGAACGTCTAACGTTAATCTCATGTCATACTGATAAAAAGTATACAACGTTGATAACAGAGAGAGAGAGAGAGAGAGAGAGAGAGAGAGGGAGAGAGAGAGAGAAAGAGCGAGGGGGAGAGATTGAAGAAAATCATCGTTCGTAAAAGTATGCCCGTACGCAAGGTACACATTGCTTACGTCCTATCTCTACGGCACGCGCCCCCTCCCCCGACCCTCCGTCGTAGCTTATTCGTACTTTTGATATGTCATAGGATCCCAAAAAAGTCTGGAATCTTGAGGGGAAAAAAAAGGGGAAAAAAACAAAAAAAAAAAAACAAAAAAAAGAGAAAAGTATTTCGAATGGCGAACGGCAGAACTCTTTCCTCCTCTCCTCTCTTCTCTCTTTCTTTTTCGTGAAAGTAGCACAACGATTAGGATTAAGGTGCGGATGGAAAATTCTCAACGGAAAATTTATTACATCGAAAAGGGCAAAGCCGAAAGTTTTCGAGGTAGGTAAATGGGAAAAATCATGGCTCGAACGAAATGGGGGGATTAGGAGAGAAAACCTCGAGCAGCTACGAATTCCTTTTTATATATTTTTTTTCTTTTTTTTTCGTTTTCTGTTTTCTTTCTTTCTTTTACTTTTTTCTTTTTTCCTTTTTTTTTTTTTTTCTTTTCTTTTCTTTTTTTCATTCCCGCATAACTTTTCTTCTCGCCTCCTCTGCCGCCCCCCCCTCCCTCCTCACCTTCTTCGGAGATAAGGAACGAATGTTTACAGATAATCATGGCCTTTGCCAACGGAACGAGAAACTTTATTTTTCTTTTTTTTTTTTTTTTCTTTTTTTTTTAAATATCATCATTGATTTCTTTTTTCCTTTTCCTTTTTATTACGTAGATGTGCAGACAAGTGGATTCAATTGATTCAAATTGTAATTCCTCGTTTACAAAAAAGAAAAAGAAAGAAGCAAAAGGGAAAAAGAAAAAGAAGAAAAAATAAAAAAAGAAAAATAAAAAAGAAACATCTCAATACGCTCGTAATATTATCTAATACTTAATTCGATGCATATAAGTACAGAAGAGATGTATTATATTTATTTATTTATTTTTTTTTTTCTTTCTTTCTTTCTTTTCTTTTCTTCCCTTCTTTTCTTTCATTTTACAAGTCGCTACTATTTACTATAACGGATAGATATCTACTGGGTTCTTACTATCGACGATATTATTGGCAAGCGGGACGGTAATTTCGCGCAAAGAAAAATCGAGGTATTCGCTATCGAGAAGAGAACGAAGTGCCATTTCGTCCGGGGCATTGTGTGTACGATGGCAGTTACTCCACGAGAAAGAATACAAACGAGATTTTCCGAGCGGAAGAAAATGATCAAGTCGGAGCATTCTCTGCCGACAGGAGAATCGATGGAAAGTCATCCACGTTCAGTTAGCATAACAATGCGACCGACGCGACTCTCTCTCTCTCTCTCTCTCTCTCTCTCTCTCTCTCTCTATCTCTGTCTCTGTCTCCTCTCTGTAGGTTTCTATCTAAGTCGTTGGCTCCTTACAGAGTACCTACATCGCTCGACATCGAATCAATCCCGTAAATTCGACTTGGCCGCGACTAGACGCAAAACCCAACGCGTGACAATCGATATTTCACAGTGGTCTTCTATCGAGACCATTCTCGCGGGATATTCAAGAACGTACAAGAATGTACGTACACTTATGTATGTATATATATATATATATATATACATATATACATACATACATACATATATATATGCATACATTGATAAATAATAATCTAAGGATAGGGCAGTCGTAACTAGTAAAAATATTTTTATTGCGATGAGATTATTCAATCCTTTTCTTTTCTTTTTTTTTTTTCAGAGAGTCGAACACTTGCCGGGCTCGATGGCTCTCTGAATAAATATATAAAATTAAAGTGATAAAGAGAAAATTATGGTGGGAGAAGGAAATGCGAAGAAAAAGGAGAGGAGAAGAAGAAAAGAAAAGAAAAAACGAAAGGGAATCAAAAAAAGAAAAGGAGAAAAGGAAAAAAAGAATTGTCGACGGCTTTGGATGAGAATGGAATAAGAGGGAAGTAGAAGAAAGTCATAGAGAAGTAGTACTAGTAGTAGTAGTAGTAGTAGTAGTAGTAGTAGTAGTAGTAGTAGTAGTAGTAGTAGTAGTAGTAGTAGTAGTAGTAGTAGAAGTAGAAGAAGAAGAAAAGTTGGAAGGAAAATGGGAGGGAAAGAGAGAGAAAGAGAGAGAGAGAGAGAGAGAAAGAGAGATGCAAAATGTTCTGTACGCTCTTACGGATTTATGGATTTCATTATTGTCGAGCGTGGTTGGTTACGCCGGCTGACTAGGGACACACTCACTCTGAAGGAGGAGGAAAGGAGGTAGGAGGATCGCGAGCAGGCTCGTCTAAACTTAAACTTGCTGCCCGTTTGCATTTTATGAGCAGCCAAGCCAGTTTCTGCTCTCTCTCTCTCTCTCTCTTCCTCTTTCTCCCTTTCTCTCTATATCTCTCTATCTCTATCTGTATCTTTATCTCTTTCTCTCTGTCTCTCCCTCAAAAGAGGGAGAAGAGAACGTAGGAATACCGGCGGTTCCCGAACCGAAAAGCCCATACATTCGTTCTCACCCCCTACCAACAAGGACCCACCCTTTCACGTATTTTCCAACGAGCACCTATCTAACCACCAACCACCGACATAGTCCCACACCTTTCTCACCAAAGGGAAAACCATCTCGGTCAAACCACCATTATAAAGCCAGCCGTGTAAGCCGAATTACTTCCCCTTTCACTCCCCTTCCTTTCTTCTTCTACACCCTGCCTTTTCCTCCTCCACCTCCTCCTATTACTACTACTTCTCTTACTCATCCACCTTCGAGGATATTCACCCTCTTCGTAGGAAGATTCAACGCCAAACGTAGAGCGATACTCGACTCGATCTTAAGACCTCTCTCTCTCTCTCTCTCTCTCTCTCTCTCTCTCTCTCTCTTACTTGCATTCTCTCTCTTTCTCTCTCTCTCTCTTTCTCTCTGTTGTGCTATACTAACGTTCCTTCTATCTCGGCCCGATCTTTGTGAGGCCGAGTGCGAAAGGGGGATTCGAACGTTTTACCCTATCGCTCTTGGATCTTGCTTACGTTTAATCGTCGACTACTCTGCACCGTTAAAGCTCCGCGCCGTCGTCGATAGGATTGCGAGGAAACGGCACGTAGTTTACGTTAAGCGTCGTCGAATCCAACCACTATAGATCGCATCTTCCTGTTTTAAATGAAACCCTCGAAACTTCCATCCTTTGGCAAGTTAACACGTTAAATATATATATATATATATATATATATATATACATAAGGACAAAAAAAAAGGGAAAGAAGAAAAGGAAAAAAACAACGTGAATACGTTGTGAATCACGTGATACCATTATCTATCTAATAAATATCTAACTATATTAACATCTTCGTCATGGGATAATAACGAATAATAAAAAAGAAGAAGAAGAAAAAAGAAAAAGAAAAAAGAAGAAAACGGACAATACAATTGTATCCGAATATTACTATTACTAGTTACTATGTCCCGTTGCAACGGTGTTTGAGTTCGCAAAGTTAGTTTCCATTTATCGAAT
>NC_060956.1:19828498-19838498 GCF_910589235.1 Vespa crabro
ATTGGAAATGGATAGGAATAGAAGACTCGAGGGTTTTGGACCGATAGAGGGATGCTACTGGACATGAAGAAGGTGTAGAATCATGAATGGAGGAGAGGGAACAACGGTAGAAGAAAGAAAGAGGTAGAAAATATATATATATATATATATATATATATATATATATATATATATCATCTCCTTCTGTTGGTCGCCACTCCGTATTGTGTGATCGAACGCTTCGAGAGAAAACTGAGATAACTCTATACCTATGTCGATTCTACAAAACGAAAGAAGGAAAGAAAGAAAAATAGGAATATGAATAAATAACTGTTCAATGGGATTTACGTATTTGCTAGTATTTGACATATAAAAGTCTCTCTTTTTTTTTCTCTATCCTCTCTTTCTCTCTCTCTCTATCTCTCTCTTGCCATCACGATAAATTTTCGATCTATGATGACATGACGAGGAAAATTTAACGATAATTTATTATATATATATATATATATATATATATATATATATATAAAAGCATTTTCCAATGAACAAATAAATAAACAATATCAAAAAGCATTAACATTCGAAATTTTCAACATATTAAAAATGGTGTTTCCTCGAACGGACATATTACATTTTATAGTTGAAAGCATATAAAATGATAGGCACATTTGCAAATATTTACCAAAGCAAACCGCATAACTGCGACTTGGTTCGTCGATACGCAGAAATTGTTGCAGAAGGTTAAAATCGATAATTCGCGGGCGCAATAGATAAAAAGAATGAATGAGAGAAACAGAGATAGATAGATAGATAGATAGAAAGAGAGAGAAAGAGAGAGTATCGACGAATGAATCAATTCCAATCGATCGAATGTACGTACGTACGTACATACGAGCAAAATCGGCGTTCGAATAGATACAGATATATTTTCCATTATAAACTCAAATATTTGGTAATGAATATCCCCGATACATGAGGATCGTTGGGCAGACCGTAACATAGAGAGAATAGGGCAAGTAAGCTTTAATACTACTGATTGGAAATCTCGATTGTGAATAGCTGGGTACCAGCCGATTGATGATCTCTCCACAAAACTATCTTCCCGCTCCACCGACGGTACTCCACCGAAAATTAGCCGTAGAAACTCATCACGGGATTGCCGAGGTGAAACGACGAGAGATCTCGCGCATTTGATCTACACAACGAGATCCTACGAAAGTCGAAACGAGTTTCGTTCAAGGAATCCTTTTTCTTCATTGCTATATTTTTTTGTCTCCCTAACCTTCCTACTCCTCCCTCTATCTCCCCTTTTTCTTTCTTTATTATATTTTTTATTTTTATTCTTTCTATTTCTTTTCGTTTCTCAATGTTCATTCGTTTGCTCACTCTCTCCCCCTTCCTCTTCTCTCTCTCTCTCTCTCTCTCTCTCTCTCTCTCTCTCTCTCTCTCTCTTCTTTCAAACAAACGACTAGTTCCGCTTCTCTTAAATTCGTTACGGTCTTTACCCATTTCTCGTCGACGACAACCTCTTTCAGAAATATTGCAAAAAATATCGTCGGGTATAACCGTATTTTCTCTCGTCGATATCGTTCGCCACGTTTGCCTCGTCAATTTACTAAAAAGCCCCTCGAACGTTTTCGCGAAATGCGAGAACCGAGGTAGGTAGGTGTACATACGTAGATACATAACATACGCAGCTAGAAGCTTTCGAGTTACGTTACGCGAAATTCCCTTCGGCAATAACATCGAAGATCGTGCGAAAAATAGGGAAATTGCTAACTTTTCGCCCTTTTTACGTTTACCATCTCAAAACAACCACCTCCCCAATTTCCCCCCCCCCCCCAATCCTTCGACGACCAAACTTCTCTTCCCCTTCTAACCCCCTTTTTTTTAGGAGCACGGAAAAAAAACGAAGTCGACGAAGTTTTGAATATGTCCATTTTAGTTTGTTCATTACGAGTTACGATATAAGTTTTGAATCCTTTCATAACGATATAATATAATAAGCTAATATAAGATATAGAGGTGTACGCGAGAAGTGTATAATATATGCATACATCCATGCATATATTGCACAAATATGTGCATATATATATATATATATATTTTATATATATATATAAACGATGCATATTTTCTTATGACCTACTTACGAAAAGAAGTTTAATCTACAAGAGTAAAGTCCGCTACTTTGAAAAGCAACACGATAATCATTCTTTTTTTTCTCTCCTTCATTTTTTTTTCTCCCTTTCTTTCTTCATTTCTTTCTTTCTATTCTACACTTTTCTAACCGTAAGAGCTCGTTCCTTTCGCGTTAATCTACGTTCGTGTTCTTTAATATGCAAGCGTTGCAGGCGTATCCGATGCAGCCGAACCGAGACCAAGACCAATAACCAACCAGTGATTCTCGGGTGTGTATCGAGCGTCTAATTAGCGTTCGATCCCACCAGAGCTCTGGTATTCCAGAGCCCTATCAGATGGCACGCATACCTCAGCGTGCTTAATTAATTAGATTTCGACGAAAGACGAAGATCTATGATAGATTTAACGTTATTTACGTTAATTCAAAAACGTTATTATATATTTGAATTATAAATCGTCTATTTTCGAACTTAGACATTCGTCGTATATCATAGAAAATTTTTCTTCGTCGATGAGAAAGACAAAAAAAGAAAAAAAGAAAAAAAGAAAAAGAAAAGAAAAAAAAAGAAGAGAGAGAGAGAGAGAGAGAATGAGAGAGAAAAAAGAAGAAAGAAAAATAGACAGAAAAATTCATGGAATGGGAACGACACGCGAGGTCCAGATAAAGATAAACATAGAGAGAGAGAGAGAGAAAAAGAGAAAGGTCAAGAAAGAGAACAAATCTCACGCGTCTAGGCCTTGTTATTCTCTCGTCGAGTAATTAAAGTTCGAAAGAGCCAGGGCATGACCTTTGCACTCACGATAGCTGTTCTCTTAATTTTCTGTCTCTGTCTCTCTCTCTCTCTCTCTCTCTCTCTCTCTCTCCTTTCTCTTTCTCTCTACTCTCTTTTTCTCTCTCGATTGGGAACAAAGATCGAATAGTCTTACGTTACCGACCTCTCACGATATCTTCGGTGCTATTGGATAACTCTAACTGAGTGATTATCGATGGAATCTTTCAAATATACCTTTCACCGACGATTCGAACGAATTTTAAATATACATGCATACCTAACTACGTGTAGTTGGCAGCACGAACTATGTTTTTCTCTCTCTACCCGTCGTGTACGTTTAATCAAGGTAGAAAAATACTAACGTTTTGGACGTTACAAGGTATTCTCTCTCTCTCTTTTTCTCTCTTTCTCTTTCTCTCTATTTACTTCTCGTTCTTTCTTTCTTTATTCTGACTTGGACGGATAAGCTTTTTCTACATCGCATTGGAAAAACCTTGAAATAAAATCACGCGAAGCACAGGTCTCTCGACGAAGTAGATTACTTTATTCCATAAAGCTTATTTGAAATATGATTTTAATTGTCAAAGAGTCTCAGAGTTTATATCCAATAGAAAATGGCAAACCCGAACTCGCGCGCGATAGAGAGAGAGAGAGAGAGAGAGAGAGAGAGAGAAAGAGAAAGAGAACACCTTCGTACTCTCGAGTAATTAACGATAAGGATCGCCCTCGAAATTTCTTCGAAAGTTAGTTTAAAGTTTCCTCTTTCAGTAAGAAAGAGGACAAAACGCGTACGTGCGTGACAAAATATATCGAACGTCTAAACGAATTTTGCGAAGGTACCCGAACTTTACGTGTATCGTATTAATTTATTTATGAAGCAGTTAAAAAAAAAGAAAAAAGAGATTATTCATTGCAAATAAAAAAAAAAAATATATATATATATATATATATATATACATGCCGTCATAATCGAGGTATAATAATAAAAACAACTTATTCTACAACGTATTGAAATCATTATTTGTTATATACGTAATAACCATGAATAAAGGGACACTTTTTTTGTTTTCCCCCCATAAGTAGGTACTCTCGGTGTGTACCGAGATTGCACTCGAAAACTCGAAACTCGAAACTCGCTATTCGAGAACAAGTGTGTAACCCGCCTCCCTCACACTCACTCCCCCCCCCCCCCTGTCCCCTGCCTATATCTCTCGGCGTGTGAAATTTGCGTACTCGCGCGATATGACAGAGAACAAAAAAGTTACTCCCTAGGTAATTTTCACTATAGAAACGACAATCCGTTCTACATCGAGGTACAATGAAATTCGACTGATACTGAAACGAATGTACACGCAAAATTTATATCCCCCCATCGCTGACAGCTGCAATTTACCGAATTATTGGTTGTAGCCATTTGTATTGCCATGCCCGCTCTTTCGTTTATAGACGAATACGAATACTCTCGTATGCCTGTGGAACCATCGAATTACTTTACCATGCCATATAGACTGTGTAAGTGCGCCACGATAAAATACATCGGAAAACGGCCGTAATAAAGTAATTCGAGTTCCGATAACAGCATCGAATATCGTCAAATTTGGTACGAAAACAGAGAATGCTTGTACTACGGAGTTGCAGATTGAAAAAAAAAAGAAAAAAAGAAAAAAAAAAAAATAGAAGAAAAATAAAAAAAAAAACACACCAGAAAAAAGGGAAATCAAAACCGAATCTCTGGACTTTTTTTTCCTCCTTTTTATTTTTCTTTTTTTCCCTTTCTTCTTCATTATTTAAATCAATCAATTAACGATAATAATTAAATTAAATTATATAATAATGGACGCGCAATTGATATCTGTTTGACAAACATGTATGGCAAATGTAAAAATATAAAATAACTACATTCTATATATCGAATAAGATATATATATATATATATATATGAATGAGAGATTGAGGAAATATAATAGAATTGTAAAAGTAGTAAAAGCTACGTAGAGAGGTCAAAGTGAAAATATTGCAATGGGATCGATACTAGGAAGAAGTTAAAAGATTTGTCAGTGGCCGAACGAGAGAATTTCTTCGGCACGCGCGTTACTCGAGCGTGTATAGATGCCGGACAGAAATCGATAGACGCTGTTTATTTTTGTACCTTCCGTCGGTTTCGGTTGAACGGACAAGGAACAAATGGCTGTTACGTACGAGCTCGACTTTCGACCGAATTGGCAGGCGAATACTTTGCAGCGAATGCAGATTTCGCAAACCATTTGTCAATCGAGTCGCTTGGCCTGCCTGCCTGCCTGCTCTCGACCATTCCGAGAAGACTGGAAGAGGAAAAGAGAAAAGGGGACACTTTAATCGGCGATCATTTACTATCCATTTCTCTCTCTTCCTCTCTCTCTCTCTCTCTCTCTCTCTCTCTCTCTCTCTCTCTCTCTCTCTCTCTCTCGTTCTCTTTATCTGTCGTTTTCACTCGCTTACTCTTTAGCTCACTTTCCTCCGTTTTTCTACTCGGACGCGCACTCCGATGTTTCGTCTCTCTCTTTCTCTGTTTTTTTTTTCTCTTTCTGCCTGTCCTTCTCCTCCTCCTCTTCCTGACGAAGGCCCGTTCTATGTGTTACGATTAAAACGCCATCTGTTGATAGCGTTTACCCCTTCAACCCCCAACGAGAGCTCTGGGTCTCTCTCACGAGAGCAACGTTCGTACGTTCGTATACCCATCCTTTCTCAAAGCTACAGCGCAACAATTCGAAATTGATAGACGCGTCGTCGATATACGTCGTGAAAAGATGTGTCGTCGTTTACTCGATGACACGTGTGTATACGAGCAACGTTATACATTCCAAAAATTATCGATTCGTCATTCTTCCTTTCTTTTCTTTTTTTCTCCCCCTTTGCTTGTTTGTTTATTTCTTTGTTTGTTTCTTTGTTACGTTCGAATTAATGACTTATTAAACGGGACAGTGATTATTTTTCTTTCTTTCTATCTAGCTTTTCGAAAAATGAACGAACGGATTATCCGGAAAAGTCGAAGAAAATGTGTTCCTCGTATAGAATGACCTATTCGAAAGTTAACAACTAAAACAAGTTTGGGAAACTCGAACGTGACACGTGAAAAAGCGATCGTAGAGTAATATTGAAGAGAACTGAGGTATAGTAGTAGTAGTAGTAGTAGTAGTAGTAGTAGATCGAGAGGGAATGAGTGAGCAAGCGAGTGAGTGAGTGAGTGAGTGAGTGAGTGAGAAAAAGAGAAGGGTGAAAGGATGAACGAACCCGCTGAGTTAATTTGCACGCGGTAATGGCGGATGTTCAACATGCGCGCCGAAAGATAAATGTTTTTTGCCCCGGCAAAAGTTCTCCCCGACAAATCGCGGTACGCGAGAGGCAAAAGCTGCCGCGCACCGCTCGGCCTTTTTCGATTTTTCTCTCCTCGTACGTTACTCCCGTTTGTCCGCTTTCTGTATATAAAACGCGATTTCCATCTCGTTACCTCCGACGATCTCTTTCTCTGTCTCTTTCTATTTCTCTCTCTCTCTCTCTCTCTCTCTCTCTCTCTCTCTCTCTCTCTCTCTCTGTTTCTCTTTCTCTATCTATCTGTCCATCTATCCATCTATCTCTCTTTCTCTTCTCGTCGTTTGAGTGTGACAGTATAAAAATAAAAAAAAAAAAAAAAAAAACGAAAACAAAAAAGAAGACGAAAAACATATTTTCAGTGGATAGAAGGAAAGAAATAAAATGAAAAAAAGAAAAAAAAAAAAAGAAACAAAAAACAAGAAAAGAAAAGAAAAAAAAAAACAAACAAGGAAACGAAAACAAAACAAAAAAGAAAAAACAACAGGATAAACGAACGAAACATACGAGACTATTCTATTTTTCTTAAAGGTTTTACGTTCTTATGTGATTTACATGATACATCCCGTTATACGAAATTCTTTTATTTCAATTCGTTTCGTTTTATTTCATTTCATTTCATTTCATTTCATTTCATTTCATTTTATTTCATATTATTTCATATTATTTGAACGTTTTTCAAAGATTTAAAGATTATTATCATCGTCGAAGCAAAAGTCACAATCTGTTTCGTAAGAGAAATAAACGCAGGAGAATGCATGCGGTCGGGGCGCATCCGCCACGACAAAAGATAAATGTTTCGACGGGGGAACAGGGCTTGTCATTCGATAACAAATGTCAGCTACAAGGTAGTACCAACGCGCTATTTGACGTATTTATCGAGTCGAACGCACGCAGGTGTTCGTCATTTAGCCCCCGAATCTTTCGCGTTCGATGGGACAAGTGGATACAACGGGGCTACTGGAACGCAACCGATTCGATTTCGCGATCGTTATTCTATATTATGTCGAGAAACGATGTGCACTGTTACCTATGTATATACCTCAACATGACAGGATAGATCGATCGATCGAAAGAGAAAGAGAAAGAGACTGACAGACAGAGAGAGAGAGAGAGAGAGAGAGAGAGAGAGAGAGAGAGAGAGAATATTTGGTTGGTTCGACAGGACTATTAATGAGAAACGTAAAATTTCATGAAATTTCATCCTTCGAAAGATAATATAATTAATGATACTATTATTAATTTATATATATATATATAAAGAGAATTTAGAATAAGTAATCAATGTTATATAATTTTTACTTTTATTCGTGTCGAGTATACGTCGATTTTATTTAACGTTACGTCGATTCTCGAATCTAACTCATGAAAAGCTGTCACCGGGTATACTTTTCCGCGCTGTCAATCAGTTCTATCAAGAGAAACTCATTGCGCGAATGTGGGAGCGAGCGTATGGCCCCCCCCCCGCACTTAGGAGCAACACGGATAATAACGTCTTCCCGTGAGACCAAGTGGTAATAACCGAGTGGTGGCTCGAGATTGGCGCGGTTCGGTAGTCGGTTATGGGGTCGAATTAAAAGAGTAGGTACGTAGAAACATAGACAACGGGCACTCCCTATGCTATATAACCCTTGCAACAACATAGTCGTAAAGAAGGAAGATAACCCTTACTAGAGTTACCGAATTTTACAGGGACAATATTATTATACTCTTATATATATATAGACCCTATTACTCATCAGCTTCTTTTAAAACAAATTTTTTTCTCTTCTCTTTTTTTCGTTTTTTTTTAATTCATTTCAATTACGAAAATCATTACGACGCGCCTACTTATGCTTGTTTAATTTTGTACATAAGAGAGAAAAAAAAAAAGAAAGAAATACGTGGAATTCGTTCGCAATTTTCTTTTCTTTTTCTTTCTTTCTTACTTTTTTCTGTTTCTTTCTTTTTTTCTTTTCTTTTTCTTTTTTTTTTTTTTAGAATAAATTAAAATAACAAAAGAAACAACGTAAGACGTATAATAAGATATGTGGAATGATATTGGGAGCTTTAGCATGTCTAAAACGGGTATTATTGTCCTTAAAAACTGGCACCCTAGTGGCACGTTTTTAATAACACACCTTACGTGACTTACGCCATAACCATCCTTTTTCCTTCGTATACGCGTGTTAACGTTTCGACCGACTGTGAAGTCTCTCTTATATACGATCCTTGTTTTACGCTTTTACATACGTGCCAACCATCCTGCGCGCGCGCGAGAGAGAGAGAGAGAGAGAGAGAACGTTCGGGCAGTCTGCCGCGAAAGTAACTTCTGACGACATCCCCTTTCTATACATCCCTCTAACTCTTTGCGAATGCCGACTTTTCGCTACTTTCAATATCTGCTTTACGACTCTACTACTTTCTGTCGGAAAAGAAAAAGAAGGAAAGAAAGAGAGGGAGAAAAAAAGAGAGAGAGAGAGAGAGAGAGATAAGGGTTGGATAGGGTGGAAAACGCGTTCTTTGCGACCCCGAGAGCCTCGATATAAAGGGGAAAGCTCGACTTTATTCTTTCTCGAAACACCTAGCGCGAAAATGTAGAAATTCGCGCGTCTCACGGAAATATTTTCTGGCATAAAGATAGGAATAAAAGAGAAAGAGAAAGAGAAAGAGAAAGAGAGAGAGAGAGAGAGAGAGAGAACGAAGGTAGAGAAAATTAGAAAGGTTCGTTGTTCCAACCGTCGACGTTGATTTCATTAAAGTGCGAACCACTTGCATTCATCGTCCGTGAAAACGACGGCATTTATTAAGTGCGTTGGGTTCTTCTCTTTGCGCGTTTTCCTCTCTCTCTCTCTCTCTTTCTCTCTCTTTCTCTTTCTCTCTCTCTTTGCTTTTGGATGCCCCAAGAGTCACCCTTTAGAGTACGGTGACGGTAATATACGTCTGGTCGGTAGCAGGTTGCCACCGAGCTGTTCCATGATTTTTTGGTGATGCATTTAAATTCGATCAGCATCGAGCAGAAAATTCGAAAGAATGAAAGAAAAACAGAAAGTAATATATATATATTTATTTATTAATATATTTATTTATTAATAATATTCGAGCTTTTCTTTACGGTACGATGAGAAAAATTGTAAAAAAATAAAAATAAAAAAAAAAAGAAATTTTTTCTTTTTAGAAATTCTAGTAATAATCTCGCATGCCTTTTAAAATTATTTTTCCTCTTTTCTTTCTTTCTTTTTTTTTTTTTTCTTTTCTTTTACTTTCCTCGAGTTAAAAAATTTTAGTAATACAGAAAAAAGACTCCCGTTTATCGAATTTTTTCTCTCTCCCTCTCTCTCTCTCTCTCTCTCTCTCTCTCTCTCTCTCTCTCTCTCTCTCTTTCCTTTTCGTTTCCCTTTAACGTGCAAAAAATTCGTACGGGAATATCTTTTTAATGGTTACTCGACTTGTTCGTCTTAAGATTCGAAGAAGGTAGGAAAAGGAAGATGGAAGAGAGGGACGGTAGGTGGAAGAAAGCGAGATTAACGTTACCTCCTACTCGACTGTCTCTCTCTCTCTCTCTCTCTCTCTCTCTCTCTCTCTCTCTCTCTCTCTCTCTCTCTCTCCGCCATCGCGCTATCTCCTCGAAACTCGTAAAAGAGCCATTCGTTTGACTTACGTCGTTGCCCGTTTGTTATTACGGTGCTCGTTACAGAGTCAATTCTGGCACTGGTATTCGCGTGTAACGCCTTTATGACCGTGTCAGTGAGAAGAGAGAGAGAGAGAGAGAGAGAGAG
>NC_060956.1:19848498-19850998 GCF_910589235.1 Vespa crabro
TTCCAGAAATCCACCCTTGTAAAACGCCGGTCACGGCCTTACTAATCAACTCCCCGGGCTCTATCCTTTTTTTTTCTACTTTTTCTTTTTTCTTTTTTTACTTTTTCTTTTCTTTTTTATACTCCCTGTTTACGCGATTTGGCTCGACTTAAGCGTGCCAGTTTCCGCGCCAATTGCACGTTGTTTTCTCATCCCTACGACCTGTTGGGTACCATCGTTTCCTCCTTTTAGCAGCAAATACGTTCATCTCAGTGGACACTTACCTGAAACAAAGAGAGAAAAAAAATCATTAATCGTTAGATCGAAAACTGTCGTCGATTCCATTAAAATACGCGATAATTAACAATTCGATATCAAGTAATATATATTTTTCTTAAAAATCTATTAATTCCAAAGTGATTAAATATATAAATTTATTCATTCGCACGTACCAAACATATCATATCTTGCTCGCTCGATTTTATATATATATATATATATATATAAAAGAAAAAGAAAAAAAGAAAAAATAAAAGCCGAAGAAATTAAGACAAGTATTTCTGACTTTCCATTCTCCTATCCAATGAAAGTGTGGACTCGCCAATGAATCAAAAAGAGGGGGAGGAGAAGGCAAGGGGCAAGGAACAGAAAAGAAAAGAGAAAAACAAAAGTAAGAAAAATAAAAGGAAAAAAGAAGAAAAAGGAAAGAAAAAAAAGAGACCAAAAGTAGATAGACGGCCGAGAGGGGTAGAAGGGCCTATGTGTGGTAGCAACGTAATCAGACGCTTCCGGTTTCATAATGGACGGCTCGTGGTTACTGCCGCGAAATGACACGGAAGTGGAAGGCCCTCGAAACGAGTAGGCGTGTGTGTGTGTGTGTGTGTGTGTGCTAGACACCTATACGTACAAACTTATACTTATAGACACCGAACGTTCGTCTTCGTGGTTCGATGCGTCGATTCAATGCCTGCCGAGTTCGACGATAATTCGAAAGACAGAAAAGGATCTTGGTGCTTTCTCTGGGCAATATTCTCTAACCATTTTTTTCTTTTCTCCCTTTTTTCCTTTCTTTCTCTCTCCCTCTCTCTCTCATCTTCTATTCTCATCTCTCGAGCACGTCGGAATAAAAAATATCCTTGGACTTATTACCCTCGTTCTCTCTCTCCCTTTCTCTCTCTCTCTCTCTCTCTCTCTCTCTTTCTCTCTCTCTCCCCCTCTCTCTTTCTCTCTGTCCGACGTAAAACTTTTCATAAGATTGTCATCGTCCTTGTCGACTTTTTCGCGGCGAATCGCGAAATCAAGAGAAATAAAATGACGGAAGTTATATGTTGTAATGAATTTGTGAGAGATGAAAGTAAGTAACGTGCTTGAACTCCATTAACTACTTGGAACGATCATTGCGACATTGGGATAAGCGAATCGGGTAATGAAGTAATACCGGAATACAATGACATTTTGTAAGGAGTCATTTGGTTTGGAATGGCCGATCGCATGGAAGGTACGTAGAAGAATAATGGAAGGAAGAGAAAGAAAGAACGAACGAGAATGAAGTAGAAAAAGAAAATGATACGATCGAAAATACGAAGGAAAAAAGGGGGATGTTAGTAGTGGTGGTTGAGAGAGGGAAGGGAAGAGAGGAGGAGGAGGGGGGGAGAGGGGTTCGGTCGTCCAACGTCGTCCAACATCGTAGTGAGATAGCATCGATATTTCATTGTTTGTAAATCGGCGCGCGTTTTATCGATGTTAGCCAACCATATACACGATCGTACCTTCTTTATCTTCTTCCCGGAGACACACGCTGTGCGGCAACAAAGTGGTACCGTGCGGAACCATGGAGAGAATCCGCAGCAAAAGAGACTCCTCCCTCTGCTATCTTTTTTTTCTCATTTTCTTTCCTCTCTCTCTCTCTCTCTATCTCCCTCTTCTTCTATCCCTCCTAACATTCCCATCCACTTCACCCCACGCCCTCTCCACCCTTTCGTTCTTCCTTTCTTCCTTTCATCCTTCTCATTCTACCTTCTCTTCTCTCGTCGTCCGAGCGAGAAAGACCGTAGTAAAGCTTCGGAAACGTTACGGTGCGCTACGCAAATTTACTATGCAAATTAGCAGATGTATTTCCCGTTCCCCCGGCGAAAACAGGAAGATCTCTGGAGCAGAAAAAGGGACAGAGAAAGAGGAGAGGGTAAGGCAAGAAAATAAAAACGGAGTAAAGGTAGAAATAAAGAAATGAGAGAGAGAGAGAGAGAGAGAGATGCTACGAGACGACGACGTCCCTGGCGTCCTCGACGACCGTACAAAACGTTCCCCGTGCGAAGAATAATTACGTAATAGTGGCTGAAATGTTCTGAGACGAAAAAGCGATGGCGGCGGCGGCGGCGGCGACGGCGGCGGCAGCGTCGCCGTCGGTTGTAACGATGGTATGGTATTGCTAGGGATATCGGTATCCCTTACAAAAAGCATCCTCGTCGAAGGAGCTTTAACGTATAGAACAGAGACGAGTTTTCACGAAATAAGGAAATTC
>NC_060956.1:19855998-19878498 GCF_910589235.1 Vespa crabro
CACCGTCCCTTTATAGGAACCTCCTCATCCTCATCCTCATCCTCATCCTCATCCTCGTTGCTCTTTTATTTCCAAGACCATTCGAGTACGGAGTCGAGTACGATGGCATTGAACGTTTTGAGGTTCGAAGGCACGTTGGAATCACTCAAAGAGGATTACGAATACACTACAATCGCAAAATCGGATGTACAAGAAGATACTTCCGACTCGTGAAATCTTTTCTATGAATTTTCAGGGAAATCTTTCCGCGTCCCTTCGAGAATATGAATTTCGTACAAATCCAAGTTGTTTTCCTGAGGGGAAAAGAAAGAAAGAAAGAAAGAAGAAGAGGAAGAAGAAGAAAAAAAAGAACTATACGAAACGAATATTCTTAAAGTTTAATCGTTCACGACGTTTCATTCTATTTATTTATTTGTTCGGTTTTCATTTAGAAATTCAAAATGCAACTATGCCGTGTTGTGCGCAAATTTGCCGCAAAGAAAAGTTTTTATAAAAGATATTTCTCGTCAAGGTTTCTCCCCAATAGGGAGATGAATGAAAAAAGAGAGGTAAAAAAAAAAAAAAAAAAAAGAGAAAAGAAAAAGAAAAGGAAGAAAAATCAGCATATTTATCAGCATTGCAATTGGAGAGATGTTAAAGTGCGCAAAGAGTCGTCCGCAGCGTTCGATTTCAAAGGCAACCAAGTAAACGAATGCCAGCTATGCTGTCCCTCGGATGCGGTTTACTTACCAAAAGTTCGAACCTGTTTGATTTCGTTCCTTCCTTGAAACGAAACGAAGTTAGTTACTTTCGTTTTGTGTGCCAAACCTTAACTTCTTGTGTACCGCCTCTCTAGTAAGCACGAACTACCGAGCAAGAAACTTGGGCAAATACGTAAAGCGAATTGTTTAATATGACCCGACTTTTTATGAACTAAAATAAAAAGTGATACTTAGGGATATATATATATATATATATATATACACACACACACACATTTTCTCTCTTGTCTTTTTATCTGTTTATTATTTCGTCTTCTCTTCCGAAAAAAAAAAGAAAAAAAAATTAGAAGATCGACACGTGTAACGGCGTTAAAAAGAAAAAGAAAAAAAAAAAAAAGAGGGAGAAAATGTAGGGTGTAGAGACTACAAATACAGGGGGACATCTCTGATAGCGACGACATGATTCGTGAAAAGAGGAACACGGTATATACGAGGGTACCCTCGTGGAGCCACTTTAAAGACGATATCGAAGGACAGGGAAGGGAGTCCATTACGAAGAAGTTGTGGTTTACATTGCCTCATCAGGAAGTCGTTAGCCTGGGCCAACCGACATCCCTGTAACGTCTACGGTACCTTCGCACTAAGAACATCCCGCTTACAGCATTTGCCACGTTTCGTTGTAACTCCTCCCTATTCACGACTTTGGCTTTACCCATAGAGAACAGACACGATCCCTCCGGTTCGTCGCGAACTTTTCGCGATAATATGAAACGCGTTAACGCGTCCAAGGACTTCTTTGAAACTCTTGCAATATCTGGTCGCGAAAAGTTTCCCCCCTCCCAAAAAAAAAAAAAAATAAAAATAAAAAAATAAAGAAAGAAATATATATATATATATATATAATACTTTTCTCTCCGAATACTTTAACTCGGTCTTTCTTCTTCTTCTTAGCCAGCCAACCAGCCAGTCAGCCAACCAGCTAGCTAGTTGGCGCTAGCTGGTGAGAGACTTTGCTTTGGTGTACTTCGCTAAACTGCTTAGAAACTACGTTAACCGGATCAAATGCACCGCAACGCCCCAACTAAATCTTCTCTACGCTTACGTATCCTGACGCGTTGCAAAGCGTAAACGTCCATCGAGTTAGTTTATACCCTCTTGATCTTAAATTGGAAACACAATCGGCGTCCTATCTAAATACCATCCAACCGGACGAATAGAAACGAAGACTCGAGGCTAAAAGGGATGAAACTTCTGTTCGCTCGAGAAACGTCGCCGAAAGAAAATTTTTCTCTTGGCTTTGATCGTTCACCTATATAGAGATTGTAACTATTCCCTCTACCCCTCCAATTTCCATCATCCTTTTCCGTAAAGAACTTTGCGAAAAAGAAAGGAAATTATTCGATATACGAATTTAATTTCATCTTATTACTTTTATTCATTTATTTCAAATTGAAATAGAGAGCAAACGTGAATAGACAAACGTTATGTTTCTATTATAAATTATTCTTGAAATTATTATATATATATATATATATCTAGATAGAGCAAATCAAAGAGGTTGGATGACATTTTCGAAACAAATTTGCTATAGCAACTGAGTACCATTACCAACGCTAGTTTCCTACTACGATGGAAGTTCTGTACAGGGTGATTTCAATGCTCCGAATTGTAATAGGAATTTCCTCGATATTGCTTAGAAAAGCGTAAAATCCAATCGTAGGAGCTCCCGCGATTCGGATTGTAAAGTCAGTCGGGCGTGAGTGGCCGCATGACCGAAATATTCTCTTACTGGCCGGCTGTGAGAAATCTAAGGAAAGTTTCTGGACGAAATCAAGTAGGTAGGTAGATTCCGTTCTTGGGACCAATTCTCCTGTGGGGTTTTCGCATCAAAGAAAAACGTATTCCGGGAAAAGTTTTATCGATGCAAATATTCTTTTTGATTTAAGGTGTCCCCCAAAACACATCACGTCCGATCCCATTCCTTCGTGGCGTGCCATATCGTGCCGTTACTGGACCACTACTGTGTTCTGCTGTTACTACTACTATTGCTCATACTGCTATTGCTGTTCGTTTCGTGTCTACCAGGAAGAACAACTGTCCTGAGCTGTTCTTGGCTTTTCTCATGGGACAATGACACCTTGCAGATGGATAACTGAATCCCAAAGTCGTCGTAGATAAAACCATAACTCCTTGGACTATAACGCCCTACCCCCCTCTCCTCTCTCCTATCTTTTAGTCCTAAACTTTCATATTTTTCTACTCTATCCTTTCCTTACGAGGGAGAAATTTCACGGAGTATACTTATCGTTACATACGTGATACTTTTCTTTTTCCATTTTCCTTCGTTAGTTCAATAATATATCCATAGTGTACTAATCGTTTCATTTTGATATATTCTAAAAGATAAGAGAGAATTTTTCCACGTTCTACTTTTTCCATTTTCTATTTTTTTAATCGTCTATACACGATGTAACAAGGAAACAGTAAAAATTCGGAATATCTACAATCGAAGAATTAAATTTAATCGTAGCCGATACTATATCAAGTTTCCGGGCTTAATCAATTCACCATGAATGCACCGTGTTCGCGATCAATGGCATATCGAAGTGAAATTCTCAGTTGACCCATGTATATATATATATATATATATATATATATATATATATATATATATACATAGTAGAAAGTTTATTCAGCTCAATGGTACGACGACAAAAATGGCAAAAGACAATAAACGCGTCATAAAGATTTCCGATATTCATTCTTAATTTTCTAAATTTAGTACTACATTGAACATAATCAATTACATATGAAAATGAAATTTAAATTACGATCATAAATTGGATAATGTCTTTACTACGTGGTAATTGTACCGTTCTAAGAGGAGCGACATGGGATAAATATTTAATACGTAAATACTATAGCTTCGTCGTCGATCTCGGTAACACCTGACACTCTTTCCGAGCATTCCGTATTTCACTGTCAGAAGTCAAAACTCAGGACGGGGAGCCTGAAGTGAAATAATGCACGTACTGAGGTTATTTATGAGAATGTCAGAGAGGCAATGGCGCTGCTACTACGACCGGTGAATTGTGGAACTACCGTCGGAGACAGAGAATTTGCTGTTACGACGCGACAACGACGCCAACGTCGACATATATAGAAGAAGAAGAAGAAGAAGAAGAAGAAGAAGAAGAAGAAGAAGAAGACAACAAAGAAAAAGAAGAAGAAGACGAATACTAAAAGTTCTTATTCTTTCGAGACACGACCCTTTCACAATTGTCGAACGTCGTAGTTTCCCTTGGTGTCAATTCACGAGCTATTACTTTACCCCTTTTCCTTTTTTTTATCATTCTTCTTCCTTTTTGTTTTCGTTTCTTTCTTTCTTTTTTTTTTTTCTTCTTTTTTTTCTCTCCTTTTCTTTTCCTTTCTTTTCTTTTTTACGAGTGCCTTAACGTGCCCCAATGGATCGAGATGCGAACTCTTATTGGTATTTCTGGTTGATATTAGTATTCAGTCTACACGAATCGTTCCTTACAGCAACATTGTAATTCAATGTCCCCTTGTCTCGACGGTAAATCAAAATTTATCGCGCTTCGTAACTCGGCTCCTCCTTCTATCTCGCCGCACGGCCAGTTAAAATAAATTCAGATTGTAGAAATCTTACTTATACCAGTTCTATGAAAATGTATACATAGAAAGAGAGAAAGAGAGAGAGAGAGAGAGAGAGAGAGAGACCTGTTAAATCTACCTTTAACAAACGCCATTGTTTCTTTTTCCCTTTTGATAATGTTATAAGTAAAATAAACATTCATCAATGTCGAACGTTTGTAATCGAAAAGATATATATATATATATATGTGTGTAAAATACATCTAGCTTTATTTCTAGATTTTTTAACTCGATTAAATACGATTCTCCTACATATATATATATAATTTTATTTTATATTAGAATTTTTTTTATAGATCTCTTTGATCCTACGTTTCTCGAAAAAGATGAAGAAAAAAAAAAGAAAAGAAAAAAAAAAAAAAAGAAAAAAAAAAGAAGAAAAGAAAAAAAAACAACAAAAAAGAAAAAGAAAAAGAAATAGAAGAATGGTGGAAGAGGAAGGCAAGAAACAATTCGTTTCCAAGAGACATTCGAAAACGAATTTCGAACGGGGCATTTGAGATGTCCTAAAATAGCACCCTGCTTCGAATAAATCTTACGTTAAGTCGTGAGCCAATGTACGATATAAACGGACGGAGAGAACGAAGAAGCGAGTTTCTATTTTCCACGTAGACACGAGCGTTCGTTCGAACGGCATTAGTCTAAAAATTAAAGAAAGAGAGAGAGAGAGAGAGAGAGAGAGAGAGAGAGAGAGAGAGAGAGTGAGAGAGAGAGAGGAAGAGGAAGAAGAAGAAAAAAAAAGAAAGAAAGAAAAAAAGAAAATCTTTACTCGTACATTATTCTCTTTATTTTGCGATTTTTTCTTTTCCCTTCAGAAACGTTAGTTTAAGTTTACTTACTCGTAAACTCCTTGACTTTACGAGTTACTCCATGGTTACAATAGAAAAAGGACGAACAAAATTTCACGTTTGAAAACGAAGAAAAGAAGAGACATATGTGTACATAGAACGTTTGAATTAGAGTGAGAGAGAGAGAGAGAGAGAGAGAGAGAGAGAGAGAGAGAAGAATGAGGAGAAGGAATATGAATATGGGACAATATTGATGGAAAATAATTTTTTTTTTTCCATTCATCGATCCGTACTTTATTTTCCTTAATTTTGATGAACAAAGCAAAAGGAAAAGATTGTTGTTGCATGAACAGGGGGAGGGGGTAAGAAGAGAGATGCCAACTTCAGAGGGAACGTGAGTCCCTAAAGAAAATTGCTTCGTCGTTTACGCGGAAGCTCGTAATCGAGCCCGTTGCCGAGTTTAGACGCACACTTTACCCTTCTTCTCCTCCTCCTTCTCCTCCTCCTTCTCCTCCTCCCACTCTACCTCTTCTTCCTTTAGCTAACTTCGCATCCTCCCTCCTGCCCAACTCCTCCCACTCATTCTCCACTCCCCTCTTTACCTCATCCCACCCCTTCTTCTCACTCTCTATTTCTCTCGTCCTCTTATCCAAGAACGTTTTCCTTGTAATCCGCGAATATCTTCGTGCCTCACGTACGACGTTCCACGGGCTATCCAGGACGATTACGCGTACAGAATAAACAATGGTGGTACTCTTTGCCAGAATCGATAAGAAAAAAGAAAAAAGAAAAAAAAAAAAAAAAAAAAAAAGAAAAAGAAATAAAGAAAGAAAAAAAAAAAAAAGTGAAAAACTTTTATTTTTTGTCCGCTCGGTCTTTCCAGTTTTTATATCTTATCGACGATCGCTAAGGCCAAAGGCCAAAGGTAATTCGTTCAATAATAAAAGAGAGAGAGAGAGAGAGAGAGAGAGAGAGGTTTGCGTATTACACATATTATTCAGGAAACACTGTTTCACCTTTCTTCATTTTTTTCTTCATTAAGAAACAATTAAGTACTTAAGTCGTTGGAGAAATAAGGTAGATAAAATTTAATTTAAGTACTAAATGATTTCTATCTGTGACGCGTCGGACGAGTTCATTTTTACAATTAATTTTAAAATTTTACGTGCACGTATATTACATAATAATAATAATAATAATAATAATAATAATAATAATAATAATAATAAAAGAAAAAATTATTTAATCCTAGAAAGTCTCGAGAAAGAGAATAATTGATTCGGAGAAAAAAAAAAGTCACACTTAAGAACTACGTGCTCATTCTTTATATGAGAGAATATATATTCGAGTTGTTATTTTCTTCGAGAATAAAGATTCGAGTAGAGATAAGCCGGACATTTGGAAATAAATCACTATGCTAGAAACGTCGTATAATCCTCCCTCTTATGTATGTATATATGAATATATATATGTATATATACATATTTGTATTTCTATGTACATACGTCGTTGTAGAAATTTGCTAAAAATATTCTTCTGCCCGAGTTAGTAGTAATAGTAGTAGTAGTAGTAGTAGTAGTAGTAGTAGTAATAGTAGTAGTAGTAGTAGTTAACATCTGCACACAAATCGGCATTCGTTAAAATAGATATCACCGGATATCTTGCGCATTCAATTTGACCTCGATTTCGGAATGATCTTCGATCGTTGTGAATTTGGAACTTTTATTCGGAGAAAAATCAAAGATTTTTCGTTACTGACGGTCATTAAATGAGAGTCAGCTTTCTTTGAAAATCTTGGCATCAACTCTAACTCGAACACGAAATAGTATCGCGTAAATACGTAAGCAAAGAAAGAAAGAGAGAGAGAGAGAGAGAGAGAGAGAGAGAGAGAAATAAAAAGAGAGAGTTCGAATTTTGACACGCGTCTTCCATAATGTTGTTTTCTACGTTGGCACGAACGAGAATCTTATTGGCATCCTTCTTGGTTACTTCCTTTATTTCTTCCATTTATATTTACTTTTCAACGAATCATTTTCTTCTACTCCCACCCCACATTTTTATTCATCAAAATCCAGCCCTCGCCTCTCCCTCGTTCCAAAAGTATTTCGTTTGGTTTCTTTAACGATAACCAACAACAGCTGTCAAGTGTTTAAAGTACCTACCTAAAAAGAGACGGAGAAGCTATTTGTCTACTCTATAGTAGCACGTATTCCGAATTACGTCATCGCCATTATAGTCCACACACTGTTCGAAATAACAGGGCTCACATACTTTCTATTAGTCGTGTAATAGAAACAACCTTGGATTAACGAATGGTTCAATGATTCTTCTCTCTTTCTTTCTATCTGTCTCTCTCTCTCTCTCTCTCTCTCTCTCTCTCTCTCTCTCTCTCTCTCTCTTTATCTCTCAATATATCTTTCTACGTCCAAACCATTTATTTCATGTTTATCAAGAAAAAGGGACAAAGAGCAGAGTATTTCAAGAGTATAGAGATTGCCACGTTAAAGGTGGTTGATTTTAATTTCACGGAGCACGAGTCTTTGGTTACGAAGAAGATCTTTTCTCTGGCTAAGCTGACGGCTGCGTAACCTCTATCGTCTACGTATATACGTGTAAGCGTGTATATAGGTATCCCCTCATTCTACTGGGTGTTTAACTTGATATTTTGTATATTTCTCCGTGACGAGTCGAATTTCATTTTGATGAAGTTTTCACGATGAAGAAAGAAGAAAGAAAGAAAGATAAAAATAAAGAAGAAGAGGGGTAAAAAAAAAAAGGGAAAAAGAACAACACCATAAATAGAAGAAATAAAAGAAGGAATGAAAGATAATAGATTTGTATACTTTTTGTACGAAATAAAAAAAAAAAAAAAAAAAAAAAAAAGAGAGAGAGATAAGATCCGTTATGATAATGTTCGGATAAGAGGGTGGATAGAAATGAAAATATTTCGAATGAGACACCCTGTATATAGTCATGGCTTACGCCATGCGGAAACTCGCGCGCGTACATACGTACGTACGTATATACGTATGCATGCATTTACGTTGTATGTATATATGTATGTATATATGTGCGTACGTATGTACATTTCTAGCTCGTACGATGCACATCACCACAACGGCTCTCTGGCTTTTCCGTGGCATCGATCCTGCATAATAGACCATTATGTTGCCTGATTTGCACATTATCCGACGTCTCCGCGACGTATAAGCCTCGAACTTCAAGGCATTAGTGATACGCGCTGGTAATAATCATATTAGCAAGCGTAGAACGTATCGAGTACGGGTTTCTCTATTGCCATCAAGCGAGTAGTATACGTCGATTTCCTTATTCGCTTACTGGAATAATTACTTCATAAAGAAAAAACAAGACAAAACGTAACGAAACGAAACGTATTGAAACGTGTATAAAGAAAAATGAAAATTATTTTCTATTTTTTTTTTCTTTTTTTCTTTTTTTTTTTTCTTTTATCTTTTTATCCATTTTCCTTTTTTTTTCTTTTTCTTCTTCCTCTTCTTTTTCATCTTTACTTCAGTTCTCGTTGCGCAATAGAAAATACGAGAAAAGTCTGTAACATCTTGCGTCCGAAACGATTTTCATTTCACGATGCGACCCCCCTTTTATAGAAGCCGCCAACCTCGTAATTCTCCAACTCGCGTACACGTATCTTCCAACGTAATATCCAAGATGCACGGTCTTTTCTTTCGGGTAAATATACCGGAAGTTATGCTTCCCCGGTGAAGTGAAAAATAGTTAAGAGGACGTGAAAAATACTTGAGCACAGGAGCGATTAGTCACTCGGTCGGACGCGCGTCCGAGCGTTTACGCGTGCTCAAAGAAAGACAGAGAGAAATAAAGAGAAAGAGAAAGAGAGAGAGAGAGAGAGAGAGAGAGAGTCAAAAGTTTTTTTTTTTTTTTTTTTTTTTTTTTCGTTAAATGACAAAGAACAAACGAGATGGATATACGGCTCGTTTCCAGTTTTGCGTTTACGCTTAAACGCGTGTGTGGCCCTTGGTAAGAGAAAGAGAGGAACAGAGATATACAGAGAAGTTGGATAGAGAAAGGAAGAGAGAGAAGAGATAGAGTGTGAGAGAAAGAGAGAGAGAGAGAGAGAGAGAGAGAGTCCGTGGGAGTGATCGATGGGGTGGTGTCCAAGCGTGTCTAAATAATTAGCTGTCTCTGTTCCGACCCCACACCGTTTGTAGTGGCCACCCTATAGATAATACAGCGTACACGGCGCGTGTGTTCGCTGAGTGCGCCCTTGCAGAAGGGAGAGGTAGGTGGTAATACGAGGGAGAAAGATAGACATAGGAGAGATAGAAGAGAAACAGATATATAAAGAGAAAGTGAGAGAGAGAGAGAGAGAGAGAAAGAGAGATTTGCTGAGCGGCTTGAAATCGTGAATCATTCTTGTCGTGCATGGAAAATTCACGAAGACAGGAGAGCCGACGAAAAATAGAAGATGGAGAATTGAGGATTCAAGATGAAGAAGAGTAAGAGAGTCGATACGATTTATATACGAGAATACTTTCGGCCATTGCGTTAACCGTGAAAAGGCATCAAACTGCCTCAACCAGGTTTCGTACGACTAATTAGTTAACGTCAAGACGAGACAGCAAAGTTTCGTCGTATTTTCTCAGGGAGGAAATGCCGAGCTCGTTTCAATTGTCGCCTCCGTAATTTTCCATGACTGCTGCTGGCTGCTGCTGCTGCTGCTGCCTGCTGACTGTTAGCTGCTACTGGCTCCTAGCTGCTGGTGCCATTGGAGCTTCGTGAAAACTCATCTTTCGTCTCTCTCTCTCTCTCTCTCTCTCTCTCTCTCTTTCGTTAATTTATTTTCAACGTTGACGTTAAGGAATACTTTTCGAACGGACTTAACGCACGCTTCCGTTCTGGCACGTAACTACGTAAAAAGGATAAAAAGGGATTCGAATGAGTCTTGTGTCCTAGAAATTTATCCGTGAAAAGGGTGTGTAAAGTGGGAAATAGGGCGAGAGAATCAACCACCACTAACGGTCACCACCACCCATCTCACCACTACCACTATCACCACCACTATCACCAAATAGCAATGTAAATCAATAAAGCTGATATTCTCTCTTTTCTGACGTTCACGGTGATATTTGAACATTAATTATTGGATCAAATCGAATACTGATTATTATAATTATGAAGTTCGTTACGTTAATGATTTCATTCGTTCGTAATGTTTCAAATTGGATGTAAAAGATATAAACGATTCGTTGTAATGAAATGTATTAACATTAAAACGTCACGATTAGGAATAACGGGGAAAAAAAAAAAATAAGAAAAAAAGAAAAGAAGAAAGAAAGAAAAAAAAGAAAGAAAAAGAAAGACAAAGAGAGAGAGAGAGAGAGAGAGAGAAAACAAAAAAGAATTAGAACGATCCACGGAAAATAATACGGGAAAAAATTTACAACATGTTACATGTCGATTAGCCGGCTTCGTGCGATGAATATGAAATAACAATTTTACCGTGTATATAACGAGCACGCCGAGCAAATCCAAAATGAGACTTGCCGCATTAATTTGATGCGTCACGCAAACACAATGATTCGTTTTAACTGTTTTCGTATTAATGATTATTCTTCGCAATACCACCGATGAACAATAGCTCCCAGAAGTATTATTGCTTTGGCCGACACTATAATTTTATTCTTCTAAATCTGGAACGACTAATAATACAGAAAAGAGAACGAAAAAAAAGGGGAAATGAAAGGAAGAAAAAAAAAACAAAAGAAAAGGAAAAAATAAAGGAAAAACAAAAAAGAAGAGAGAAGAAGTAGAAGTAGAAGAAGAGAAAAGAAAAAAGAAGAAGAAGAAGAAGAAAAAGAAGTAGAAAATATAATATTCGACGAATAGCGCAACATCGGAGCTAATTAATTCGTTAGAAAGAAAGTAATTTTCATTTTATCCTATTAAAAGAACCGATAAAAGGAATTAAAGAAAGATTGAATTCATTTCGAAAAAGAGAGAGATAGATAGATAGATTGAGAGAGAAAGAGAGAGAGAGAGAGAGAGAGAGAGAAAAGAATTAAAAAAAAAAAAAGAAGAAACAAAAGAGAAAAAAAAGAGAGAAAAAAAGATGGAAAGAGAAAAAAAGAAAAGAAAAAGTGTGAATGGGGTCGGGGTGAGCTAGTGAGTGAGTGAGTGAGTGAGTGAGTGAGTGAGTGAGTGAGTGAGTGAGTGAGTGAGTGAGTGAGCGAGTGAGCGAGTACATGGCGTGCTTCGAAGCACGCAAAAGGTTTGTTGTAGTCCATCCTGGAACGATTTCGTGCTTTTTACCTCTAACCTGGGATACGTGGAAAATGGCGCGTAAGCGCCTTAACGCGCGCGGTTCGCTCGCGCGTTCTCGCAAGCATTGCGCGCCTGGCCGCGCACACATTTCGGGTCAGCGTACATCAAAATATACACAGGGAACGCGAATCGTTATTTACTACGGGGCTAGTGTACTAGGGAGAGGACGGTTATGTCGTACGTGAGCCGCATTTAATGTCCTGTCGGCCAATAGTTTGTAAGTGTTTTACCGTGTAGTTTTACGGCCCTACTCCGGGAGTATTTCGAGCCTCCCTCTGAAAAACATTTGGAGACGAGCCGGTCGTACGTGCGTGCGTTTACTTCCCTCTTTGTACCTCTCTCTCTCTCTCTTTCTTTCTCTCTCTCTCTCTCTCTCTCTCTCTCTCTCTCTCTATCTATCTCTCTCTTTCCTCATCTATCTCTATTTATTTTTTCGTGCACATAGAGACAGACAGGAACGTATTCGAAATATTCACGACAATATTCTTAGCTACAAATAGAAAGCCATTTCTATTTCTCTCTCTCTCTCTCTCTCTTTCCTTTGTCCTTTTTCTCTACGTCGATCCATTCCGTTCCCTCTCTCCCAACTTTTCAATGCAAGATTTCTTGTGTATTTTCTTCCTTTTCTTTTCTTTTTTTCTTTCCTTTTTTGTCGAGGCTCATTTGCTGCTTTACCCCATTCTCCTACCTACCTATCTACCTACCCTATCGTGGCAACCTCACCCAATTCGCACTATCCTACGTTCTCTGTTCCTCCTCTCTTAAATAATCCAAGGGTGCCTCGCGAAAATGGCGTGCTTTTTCCTCCATTACCTTCTCCTCTCGATATAAAAGAAGGAAAACGTTAGAGGGGATCGAATTCGTGGCAGAGATGCCCCGTATTACCCGATAAATCGTCTTCTATTTTCTTTCGACTTTTATTACTGCTATCGTTATTATTATTATTATAAAAAAAAAAAAAAAAATAAGAAGACGAGAGAAAAAGAAAAAGGAAAAAAAAAGTGACAACTTTCGTGTGACAGCGTCTAAACGAATAATAGAAAATCCTAGGGTGGAAAATAAAGATCCGAACGTCATTTCTATTTTTATTCATCCTCCATCGTCCTTCTTATCGTTCACCGTCCCGTCGAAAAATATTTAAAATGGACAACTACATCGCTTAAAAGTAAAATGAAGTAGGAATGTTGTTTGAAAATGAAAAAAGAGAACCGGTATTAAGTACGCCTCAAAAGCGTAACTTTCTATGGTAGACGCGTGTTTTACGAGCGCACAGCTTCCTCCTCCTACTCCTCCTCATCCTTCTCATTCTCCTCTTTCTCTTCCTCCTTTTCCAACTTCTCTTCCTCCTCATTCTCCTCCTCCTCTACTTTTCTATACATCTCTACATACGCGTTATATGTTTTTACGTTACTACGTGTGTAACTATAAGCAACATGGTAGGTGTAACGCGTGGGTGTCGGTAGAGGAAACGATTTCTCAATCAGCGAAGTCCGATAATGAAAACGCGCACGTAGATATATAGATGTTTAGCACGTATGTACGATACGTTTATATACACGGTTAGAAGGAGACATTGGTGTGTCTTCGTGCCACTTGGTTACCAGTTGGAAAACTCACGAATGCTTTTCAGCGGGAAAGACACTCGACGAAATCGACTAAATCGACCGAAGTGCTCAAAAATGAAAGAGGGAATGTGCCAGAGAAATAGAGAGCGAGAGCGAGAGAGAGAGAGAGATTGACAGAGATGATAAAGAAGAACGCAAAAGCCGTTTCGCGGCAATTTATCGCGAGCGACCTCGCGAGACGAAAGCAGCAGCAACGTGTGGCGAGAGCGTATAAAGTGCGACCTATAAAGCGTTCGTGCTAATGCAGAGAAAGAAGCTATCGATTAAACGAGCGCGCTTACGAGCGGCACGGAACGCCGCGGCTGAAAGCTTCGGAATAATTGGCTGCGTCGAAACTCGTTTTGCTTTTTCTCTACTTTTCTCTACTCTTCTCTTCTCTACTCTACTCTACTCTTATTTTCGCTTTTCTCTATCGTTCAGTTTTTCTACGCGTGAAATCGCAGAAACTCTTTTATCGTTTTATAAAAGGATCGATAAAGCGAAAAGTTTCTTTCTCTCTCTCTCTCTCTCTCTCTCTCTCTCTCTCTCTCTCTCTCTCTCTCTTACTCTTTCTCTCTTTCCCTCTTTCTCTCCCTCTCTCTCTCTTTCTCTATTTCTCTTTTTCACTCGCTGACTGCGGAATTTTTAGCGTGCGTCGTCGTACGGGAAACGTTAAGTCGCTACCATCGTTGGAAATACGATTTCGCTGAGTCCGTTTAAGCACAACCATTTTCGCGAACGCGTGTATTACCCTTCCACCCCTCTTCCCACGTCCCACCACACCTAACTCAGCCCAAACTCAACCCGGTACCTATTCTAGCCCTATCGAGTGGACTTCGTTCTGTTCAAACTTTTCGACTACTGTGTTTTCTTTTTCTTTGTTCTTTTTTCGTTTTTCTTTTTTTTTTTTTTTTAATTTTGTTTCTTTTCCTTTCTTTCTTTCTTTCTCCGTTTCTTTGTGAAAAAGAAAGAGAAAGTGTTGTTATAAATGAAAAAGCCAAGGGAGATAGGATACAAGTAAGTAGTAGTAGTAGTAGATACGTTTCTTTAGTACGTAAGATCTACCAGTTAGATAGTTATCTAACGATAAGAAAGAAAAAGAAAAAGAAGAAGAAAAGGTAAAGACCGTCGAGAATTTTGACTCGGTAAAGAAGAAAAAAAAAGTAGAAGAAGAAGAAGAAAAAGAAGAAGATCCATTGATATTCCATGAGAGAGGTGCCAGAGTAGGAATATTCAAGCATCGGGCTCCTTTAAAGCCGCGAGCTTGCTCGAAAGAAATTACAAAGAAAGAGGAGAAGGAGAGAGAGAGAGAGAGAGAGAGAGAGAGAGAGAGAGTGTGTGTGTGAACCAGAGAAGAGAAAGAGAGAAGAAAGAGAATCAACGGCGCGTCTCGAAGGGCCGTAGACGTCTAAAGGACACCTTGCTCTTCGTTGCCTTTCTCGAAAAGTAACGTTACGACGACAAGAGAAAAGGAAGAAGAGGAAAATGAAGTAAGAAGAAGAAAAAGAAGAAGAAGAAGAAGAAGAAGAAGAAGAAGAAGAAGAAGAAGAAGAAGAAGAGGAAGAAGAAGAAGAAGAGGAAGAAGAGGAAAAGAAGAAGAAAGAAGAACAACGGGAAGAAAGGAGGGAACGTATTTCGTTGAGAGAAAAAGGACTGAGAAAAGACAGTTTCGAAGGGTGTCGTACAAAATATGCTTGCGTGAGTCCGTCGAACGGGACAGAGAGACATATCTACTCTATATATACATATATACACATACATATATATGTATCGAGAGAAAGAGAGATAGAATTAGATACAGAGAATGAGAGAGAGAGAGAGAGATGGTGGTATAAAATATAGTTAATCTGTATTCGGGACACGATCCATGTTCAGCCGGCTGCCTCTAGCCGACGGAATACAAAATTTCCGTATTCAGATGCTTTGCGACAGAAATTGACTTTATTGAGGTTTATTGATCCGCAATATTGTGTTCCACCGTCGTCGTCGTCGTCGCCTCGCTCCCTGTACTTGTGTGTTAGTATATCATAGTATGTATTTCTCATGTATATATGTATATATATATATATATATATATATATATATATATATGTATGTATGTATGTATGTATGTACGCATCGTGCGCTAGCGCGCTTAAGGGAGTACGGATCAACGGGTCAACCCAAAAAGGGGAGGGAAAGAGAAGAAGGGATGTATGGGGGAAGGGGTTAGATAGGAGGGGGTAAATAAAAGGGGATGAAGGTGGGGTTGATGGAGAGACAGGCGCTGGATTTACGCTTCCATTTCGCGATTATAACTCTCGCGTGTTGGGTGTTATTGTTATTGTCGTTGGCTCATTGATTCGATGAGATGAATGAAATGATACTTATTAATGAAGCGTGTACGACGATCCCGTCAATCATTAATGAATATTTCTCAATGAATATTTTCACATTTGTTTTATCTTTCTTTGTTTTCCTTTCCCTTTTAGTTTTCTCCTTCTCCCTGTCGTAATATTAATAATACATTGAGGGTTGAATAAACATCGAAGGGAGAGAAGAGGAAAAAAGAAGAGGAAAAGAAAAAAAGAAAAAGAAAAAAAAGAAAGAAAGAAAGAAAGAAATGGAATCTTGGAATCTTCTTCTGTGATTAAATTTCTTCACTTGAATTGTTATCGGTAAAGATAAAATCCAAAGAAAGAGCGAACGGTAAGTAGGGAAGGCTTATCTCGTCAGAGATATGGCATTCTCGATAATCATCGATCCCGAGGAAAACCCTTCCAAGTAACTAAGTAAACAAGTAAGTACTTAGCTCTTGGCTTGTTTAGTTCGACAATGTGTTTATTTTAGCGCTATAGAATCTGACCGAACGAAGGAAGTAACCGCATGATTTGCGAGTACGTGGATACGATATTATTATTACTATTATTATTATTATTATTATATATAAATATATATAACAATGACGAGGATGATACCACGTGTATTGTCGTTTTCTCGATATTAATTTGATCAACCTTTAACGTCAGAGTTCGGTTAAAGAAATCATCGTCATAAGGTTTTGTTCACTGGAACTTAGACAACTAGAGTTAATTAAAACCTCTAATTAAACCAGACTAGACCAGACCAGACTAGACTAGAACTTTATTCAACTATCGAGTTAAATACTTTATCCAAAATGATCTATGAAATTTGTCTATAATTAGTTACAAACTTTTTTGGTACTTTATCTAAGTACCTACCTACCTACCAATCTACCTACCAACCTACCTACCTACCTACCTACCTATCTATAACCTTATGTTAGTCATCATCAAGAAACTCAATGATGTTGGTAATCGAGCCTTCAATCTTAGACGTCCTTTTTCTTTACCGAGGTCGAAACAAAGTAACATTATCGATCGATCAATAACCGTCCTAATGAAGCGCGGCTCAACTCGAAGTAGAAGTCTGCCTCGTAACTGCAATCATATTCGAGCGGGTAGATTCTCTCTCCCTCTCTCTCTTTCTCTCTCTTTCTCATTCTCTTTTTCATTCTCTCTCTCTTTATCTTTCTATCTATCTATCTCTATCTTCCTCTCTCTCTTTCTCTCTCTCTCTCTCTCTCTCTCTCTCTCTCTCTCTCTCTCTTAATGTCAGCCTTATCGTAGCTCCTTCGTTGGTATTATCGAGGTTACCTTCATTGTCTCGCGAGGGAAGGTCGAGCCAAATTTAACGGCGCATAACAAAGCAGCTTCTTCATCGGATAATCGCGAGACATGGCGGACTGTTTCGGGCGAACTTTCAAGATAAGCAATCTGTTCTAGCCATTGTCTCGTGAAAATGCTATTCCGTCATAGGCCGGCGAACGTCCTTTGCGCGTCGTTAACTTCCCCTCTTGACTTTTCCTACGATATTGTAACTATATATAAAGATATACAACTATATATACATACATACACACACACACACACACACACACACACACACATATATATATATATATATATATATTTATGTATATAGTTGTATATATTCTACTATGCCACGTAGGAAAATATTCGAAACGAGTTCGTGGAATGAATGAAAATATTGCCAAAGGTATATATATATATATATATATTTATTTATTTATTTATATCGGATAAATAAAAAGCATAAAAGAGTAAGAGAGAAGAAAGAAAGAAAAAAGAAAAGGCAAGCTACGTGGTAGAAAGAAATGGACCCTCTTCGTACGCTCGTTCGACAAAATCAGCGCGTAAAGCAATATTGACACGGAGCCATAAATACGATTTTCCGGAGCGTCGAGAGCGGCGAATTATCGGGGGCCCCCGGCTCCATCGAATAATATCGAATAAATTACGCACGAAATGGCGAATATTTTCGTTAACGCTATTAAATGCCTTCCCGTGTTGTTCTTTCTTGTTTTTTTTTTTTTTTCTTTTCTCTTTATTTATTCTTCCTTTTCCTATCAATCTTTTTTTCTATTTTTTTTCCTTTTCTTTTCTTTTCTTTTTTTCCTTTTTTTTTTCCTTCTTTCAATCACTCGCCCCTCTATCTTTCGTGGACATTCTCGAATGTATTACCAAATGAATATATGCGCTAGATAAATAGATATATGCACTCCAGAAACAGGAGTTTGTTTTACGAAAGAGGAAGTTAGCTAATTCGTTTCGTTTTACGTCTGATTCGCTTTTTGGCGACGGCGACGGCGACGGCGACGACGACGATGGCGACGGCGACGACGGCGACGACGGCGACGACGGCGACGGCGAACTTTGTCTTCTCGCTATTGCAATATAAAAAGAAGAAAATGAGGAAGAAGATGAAGAGGAAGAGAAAGATATTACTGGAACGAAACCAAGTGAGTGGCACGTTTTCGTGCGTGACAGAGAAAGAGAGAAAGGAGAGAGAGAGAGAGACAGAGATAGAGACGAGAAACGTGCGCGTTTACTCACGCACGGGATACGTAATTATCTCTCCACTTTGAAAATTCACCGTCGTATCGGTTAAACGAATAGAAACGCCGACGTTTCTTCGAGTTCACCTTGGCTTTACGAAGAAAGAGCACCATCGAGAAAGACGAATGGAATCCAATTTTGCATTCGTAGCTATGCCGCAACGGGGGAGATAGGCGAAAGAAAACCATGAAGAAAGAGAGAGAGAGAGAGAGAGAGAGAGAGAGAGAGATAGCCAATAAAATATCACCAAGTGATTTTCGTATTTTCCTTTCATTCTCTCTGATCATTCTTTATTATTTTTTTTTCTTTTTCTTTTTATTTTTTTATCGTAAACCTTATCCAATTCTCGTACAATAAATAAATGTTATTATTAGATAAATCTTCAAATTTTTCCACTTTTGCGACTTGTCGTCGTTCTTTCATCTAACAAGTACGAATTTATCTAAAAGAAGTTAATTCAAGGATCTAAACAGGATGGATGATCTTCTGATCCTTTCGTCATTATTTTTGGCTTGTCTTCATCTCAATATCGATACGTTAAGATAAGGAGAAGAGAACGAAATAAATAAATAAATAAATAAATAAATAAATAAATAAATAAATAAATAAATAAAAAAATAAAAGAATAAAATGCAACTGATTTACGACTGATAGGAATCGTAACGAGATAAAAGATGACTATCCCGTGTTCCCTCGTAAAATCCATATTTATTAAACGCGTATACGAAGAAAAGTGTAAAAAAGAAAAAACAAAAAAAAAATATTCTACGGCTGGCGTAGTGTCAAGACGTAAAATATATCGATGGAGGAATATTACAGATAGATGCGGACAAAACAAAAATAAAATAAAAAAAAGAAAAAAAAGAAAAAATAAAAAAAAAAGTAAAAAAGAAAAACATAAAAAAGAAGAAAAAAAAGAAAGAAAGAAAGAAAGAAAGAAAGAAAGAATGTAACATAAATGGACGTTTGAAAAATGCGAGAGAAAGTTAGATGTTGAACTACACGTATCAGAACCTTTGACGCCCGTAGAATCGTAAAATGAGTGAATGCGTTCTATAAAAAAAAAAAAAAGAAAGAAAGAAAGAAAGAAAGAAAGAAAGAGCTATACTTATACTTATTTATAGAGGAAAGGGATAACGAAACAAAAAAAAAAAAAAAGAAGAAGACAAGGGAGGCAAAGAAACGTGATAAAATTATGTCGGTTGAGATAACTCAGCGATTCGACGAGGTGGCCAAGCGTAAAATCTTATTCCCCGTACTTGAAGCTACAAGTTCAACTATCCATTTATCTCTATCTCTATCTATCCATCTATCTATCTATCTATCTATCTATCTATCTATCTATCTATCTATCTATCTATCTATCTATCTATCTATCTATCTATCTATCTATCTCCTTCTCTCTCTTATTCGCGAATGTTTACTCATAACTTCCGTTCGTCCCTCAGCGTTCATTCCTCACGCGGCATGTATTCAAAATTATAGGTTGTTCGCTTCATTAGCTCTCACAGAGAAGAACCTACAATCTTTCTTTCCCTTTTCGTCTCCGTATTCTCTCTAACCGAAGAGACGGCATCGCTCTATCGGCGTACACCTTAAGGCACTATAAGTAGTACCTATATATATATATATATATATATATATATATATATATATATATATATATATATATATATATATATATATACACCTTTATTCCATAAGAAGGTATAAAGCGCTTTCGACAACAAGTGGATAGGTTTACGAGTTATAAATCTTCATTATGACCTCGCAAGGATTCTGCTCGAAATAATAAAAGAGTTAGTGAAATAAGAACCGATATTTCAGATCCAACGATTACACATACTTACATATATACATAGATAAATACCATACATACTTCGAATAATATTTCGTAAGAAGATTTTCACGTGGAAAAAGGTAATAAGTTTGCGTATATTCCTCTGTCCCTAAAGTATATTATCCTATATATGTATCTAAAATATACTTTACGGCGTATCACAATGTAGAATGAAGAAAGCAAAAAAAGAGAGAAAGAAAGAAAGAGAGAGAGGGTGGTGGGTGGGAGAGAGAGAGAGAGAGAGAGAGAGAGAAAACAAAAGAAAGAAAAAAAAAGGAAAAGAAAAATAACAAGGATTTATTCGCGTATTATTCACAACATGATATCCATAAAACCAGCGTAAAAATTTATCCTGAGTTATGAAAGAATATATAAAAATATATTTTGTTCTTAAGAAACGAAACACGATTCAAAGGTTATCTATATAATATATCCTATTTCTTAGATTGAACCGAGATTGATCGTCAGAAGGAAAAATAAGAAGAAGAAGAAGAGGAGGAGAAGGAGGAGGAGGAGGAAGAAAGGCAAGAATAAGAAAAGAAGAAGGAAGAATAAGGTGTATAAGCAAAATGGCACAAAGATAGCGGAACGTGCGATGTGTTAAGAGAGAAGGAAAAAAAAAAAGAAAAAAAGAAAGAAAGAAGAAAGAAAAAGTACAGAAGGTGTGGATCTAGACGAGAAGAAGGAGGATGAGGAGGATGAGGAGGATGAGGAAGCTTTTACGAGGAGCTCTCGTTTCGCACGGAAGTCGTTCGTACCTTGAGACACTTTCGCGGCTCGAGAGTTTTGTCGTGCTGCCGCGTAAAGAGCTGCGAAGGGTGACGTTGCTGATGGAGTCGATGGTGGTTACCGGTGCTGAGCTGCCACCAGATGAGAGAGAAAGAGAGAGAGAGAGAGAGAGAGAGAGAGGAAGGAAAAGAGGGAAGAATGAAAGAAGAGAGGGCGGGATAGGTAATCCGAAAGAAAAGACGTAAAGGAGAAGATGAGAGAAAACGAAAAAGACGAAGACGAAGAAGAAGAAGAAGAAGAGGAAGAAGAGGAAGAAGAAGAAGACGGAAGTAACGCGTTTTTCATGCCCCTTTAATCCAGGCTTACGTTGGAGGAGCTAGCGATAACGTTGGACGTGCTCGTCGATATATGAACAAAGCAACGAAAAAAAAATATATATATATGTGTGTGTGTATAGTATATAGGGTTATGTGTTCGCGTTTATGGATCGTGGAACAAATGTGTATCGGGCAGAATAGAAAAAAGATGACTTCTTCTTTTTTCCCCTTTGTTGTTTTTTCTTCTATTTTTTTTTTCTTTTCTTTTCGTTTTTCATCCCTTTACATTCAATTCTTAAAGTTTCATCGATCAGAAGTAAAATAAATTGTTTTAGAGATCGTGGGATCAATGTTATTACGGAATATTTATTAAAATGATATATTTCGAAGTAGAACTTGATACGACCGAATATATATATATATATTATATATAATATATATATATATATATATATATATATATATATAAGGAATATCTATTTCTTTGCGATAAGAGAAAATATTCCGGCTTATCTCCCTTAATTTCCAATATCTTTTTCTTTCCTTTTTTTTCTCTTCTTCTTCTTTTTTTTTTTCTTTCTTTCTTTTGGAGACGCGTTCCTTTCCGCGTTCAACTTGTTGCGCTTTACGGGCACGTCACCGCCCGCTGAAATTCCTATTTGTTCCGGCAGAGAGGGTAGGCACCGCAAAGAACGACGAATCGCGATGAGAAAGTGTCCGTAAGAAAGAAAGAAAGAGAGAGAGAGAGAGAGAGAGAGAGAGAGAGAGAAGAAGAAGAAGAAGAAATAGAATTGAAGAAAAAGACAGACAGACAAAGAGACAGAGAGAGAGAGAGAGAGAGAGAGAGAGAGAGAGAGAGAGAGACAGCGAGAAGTGAAAGACAAAGAGTTAGAAGAAGTGAGAGAAGGAAGGGCAAAAAAAATGAAAAAAATAAAAAATAAAAATAAAGGAAAAAAAAATGGAAAAAAGACGTGAAACAAGACGATGTAGAAGGAGTGATGAGAGAGAGAGAGAGAGAAGATATGCACATGGGAAAAGAAGTATGTAAAACGGTGAAAAGGTAGGATCACTATCGTTGGTAGGAACGCCTCGAAATAAACGCGAGTTAGTTCCTATTGGGCGTCTTAGTTGAGTTCGTTCAGCGAAAAGAGAAAAAGGGAGGAGGTAGATTCTGGCGGAAATCGAGTCTCAAGGGCGATTCGGCCGCTACTGGCTGGAAGGAAGAGAAATAATAAGGGCGGGGTCGAGTAAAGGAATAGCTCGAGGGGGCGGAAAGGAAAGATGAGAAGAGAGAGAGAGAGAGAGAGAGAGAGAGAGAGAGTGTAGAACGCGTAAGGAACAAATTGCAAGAAAAGGGGGAGTCTTAGGACTCTATATGTATAGATGCATTTATGTGTGTGTGTGTGTGTGTGTGTGTGCATGTAGTGGGTGGGGCGATGTAAGACGAACGGTAGGGATGTTTAATGACAGAGAATTGCAAGTAATGGCGGGTAACGTGGCCTATTTAACGGGTTCGCTTCGCGCCTTATCCTATCACACGAAATAACCTCTGCATCTACGTTAATATTTTCTTATCGTCGTAGTGGCGAAAGTTGGCTCTTGGATATATAGC
>NC_060956.1:19883498-19915998 GCF_910589235.1 Vespa crabro
AAAGGAGAGAAAAAAATATAAAGAAGAAAGGGAAGAAAGGACTTGATAACTATTTTTAAAGAAAGTAATCTCTGTCATTAGCCGCAGTTGATCGATTCGATTCTACTGTAGTATCGGTATTTCGCTTTTGCCCTCCTCCTTTTCCTCCTCTTCCTCTACTTCTCCCTCGTTCTCTTTCACCTCTCTGTTCCTGCTTACCGCCGCGAGGTGACTAATGGAACCGAGGACTCGTCCCGATTGTAATTGCAGATGCAGTCGATACTCACAGATATCAAATATACACACGACTGCCACCCACGCGCCCACGCCTACGATGCTAGTAGCTTCGTTCTCTCTCTTTCTCTCTCTCTCTTTCCCTCTCTCTCTCTCTCTCGTTTATTCTCTCATACTCTCTCATTTTCTCTCTCTCTCTCTCTCTCTCTCTCTCTCTCTCTCTCTCTCTCTCATTCTCTCTCAACGCTTATATAGAGAGATCGCGACGTTTCCCAAACGTACCTCTACACGTGCCGATATCTTCCTACTGAATTTCGGACTACATTATTAACCCCGCTCAGTTTCGATATCGTGAGTCGATATATCGGTTCTCTGCATTCGCGACACGTAATTTGTAAAGGTATAGTTAGTTAGTTATGTTTCCCCGTTGACTCACGAATCATACTTATATTTCATTGTCGAATAGGAATAACATTGATTAAATGATAAATAATAAATGATATAACCCAGATCATACATAAGCGATCGATTTATATTATATTTATTAGTTTAATCGAAATTAAAATTAAGTTATTGTTCTCTGTTTTAATTTCCTTTATTACCTTCCATCCTTCTTTCCATCTTTCTATTCTTTTCTTTATTGATTTATTTCAATTTTATCGAATAAATATATCACCTTTAGAGTAAATAAGAAGAACAAAATTTTAACGCGCGTTCCACGGACATCCGGGATTTTATTATCGTCCGAAAATCCAGTCCGCTATTAACCACGTTTATGGCTAGTAGAAGAAGGTAAAGGAAAGAAAAAAAGAAAAAGTAAAAGAAAAAAGAAAAAAAAGGAAAAAAAAAAAAGTAATAGCACCGAGACAAAAGAGCTCAGGCTTGAGGTAGAAACCGAATAGGAAAAAGGGGAATGGAGAAGGATGATGGAGAAGACGAAGAAGAAGAAGAAAGGAAGGAACGAGACAGACAGACAGAGAGACAGAGAGAGAGGGAGAGGGAGAGGGAGAGAATGAGTTTCACAGTCACGACCGTGCGCGGTAATACGTGAAACGAGCTCACGGCTAACCGAACAACAACCGCTTTTACGATAGAGCTCGTATTCGCTTGCGAATATGCTTGTATCGTAGAGGCATCATCCGGGAAGATGTCGCCTTAAGGAAGAAGAAGAGAAGAAGAAGAAGAAGAAGAAGAACGAGGAGGTGGAGGAGGAGAAGGAGGAGGAGGAGGAAGTAAAGAGCTTCGTCCCTTCGACGTCGTATCTCTCGTGGAGTTAAGACGGGATTTCCTTCGCACCTTTGCACGAGTCCTCAGACAGAGTTTCTCAAGGGAAGATCTCAAAGAGGAACTGGCAAAGGAAAAGATAGATAGATAGATAGATAGATAGAGATAGAGATAGAGATAGAGATAGAGATAGTGATAAAGAGAGAGAGAGAGAGAGAGAGAGAGAGAGAGAGAGAGAAAGATAGAGTATGTCCGGCTCTCGGCCACGCCTGTTTTACGATGGAACCCAACGACGGCTTTTTAAGCTAGCATAAATTTAATCAAGTCGCGATCGAGGGAACGACGAAAGGAAGGAGGACTTGGTAACGTTCTGGAGGCTTAAGGCCCGAAGCTTTCAATCAACGTCTAGACCGCCTCTTGTCACGAAAACTCGCGCTATCCGACATAAGGAAGAGGGGAGGAGGCGGCCTTGGAAAATTGATAAAACGCGTGCCTCGCTTTCTCGAGGGAGAACGACGATAAGAAGCAACTCTCCTCCTCCTCCTCCTCCTCCTCCTCCTCTTCCTGATCCTTTTCTACCTCCCCTACACCCTCTCTCGTTTGACGCCATCCTATTCGATACTTACAGACTTCTTCCTTCTTCTTCCCGACACGCATTCCCTCTCTCTCTCTCTCTCTCTCTCTCTCTCTCTCTCTCTCTCTCTCTCTCTCTCTCTCTTTTTCTTTCTCTTTCTTTCTTCCATCACTCAGTTATACTTGTCTCTACAACCCCCAAGCCGATTGCGATAAGTCGAGATCACTTTGAAGACGTTACTTCGATTTAAAGAAATCGGCCTGACTCCAAGATTGAGGAGTTTTTTCTTTATTGACGGTAACCATCACCTACTTATTCTCCCTTCTCTTTCTCTTCTCCTTTTACCTTTACCTCTTCCTCGTCCCTTTCTCTTTTTTCCTTTTTCTCCTTCTATTATCCGACATAAGTCAACGTTAGTTAATCGACGAAATCGAGCAAAGTCGAATGTAATTCGATAATCGAGCCGATAAAATATAAAATCTTATCGCGAAACGAGACACGAAAATTCGATAACTGAATCGACCTTATAACAGAAATGTAATCGTTATTATTATCTGGTTAATAATAATAACGTTTCATTCCACTTCGTAATATCTGCCGATTGTGATTTTGCCAACGTCATTAATCTGATGATAATCTAAATAACTCGGGTTTATTAGACCTAGATAAAAAAAAAAAAAGAAAAAAAAAAGAAAAAAAAAAAAAAGAAAAAAAAAGAAAAAGAAAGAAAAGAAAAAAGACGTAAAGCATTGATGCATTATTAGAAGATCACACGAGTCATAATCTAGAAAAGAATAAACGTAAATAATACTTACTTACGTACTAACAAAGTTAATCTTTCTTTATTGATGACAAGATAAAGATAGTCGTATTTGTTCGAGATACGGATAGTAATCGCTTTATTAATAAGACAGCAAAATGATAGAGAACGAACAAAATGAATGAGACAAAGACAGGGATAGAGATAGAAAGAAGGAGAGAGAGAGAGAAGGAGAGAGAGAGAGAGAGAGAGATAGAGGAGTGATGAAATCGCATAAATCGCATTAGGATGAGCGGCTTCCAGGTTGAAGCGTGTTGTTAATTATGAAAGCGCGTTAGTAACAGGGAAATTTCGTATTAGCCCCGGCTACGGAGATAAGGAGTTCGGTTATTTGATTTAGCTATGGCAGGTATTACGAAACAAGCCGTGTTGCGAAATTATCCTCGAGTTTGCCCTACATATAGGTGGGTACCTGGCGCGTTCGCGAGATCGGCACAACACACAACGCGATATATCCATCGCGTTTCTGGAATTCAGCGCGAAAGGTACTATCCTACGAGAGAAACTCTACGAACTAAAATACGGCGAATATGTAATGACGGAAAATCCATATCAACAATGGGCAAACTTATATTCTAGGTACGTATCATCCGTACCTTTTCTTCTCCTTTATCGTAATCTCCATATCCTATATTCCTCAATCTCCTCTACCCCACTTCGTTTTCTTCCATTTCGTTTATCGTCCTTGGTAACTATTATAGGATGAGTTACAACGCAAAACTTCCAATCGTAGCTATATACGAAACTTGTTTATTTGCCTTTCGTACTAACTATACGCTGTGACAGATCGAACGTTGAAAATATATGGAGGAATCTTGGAAAAACTCTTTTGAATCGCGAATATATATACATATATATATATATATATATATATATATATATATATATATATGTATATGTATATATACACACACATACAATTTCTTTCATTCTTTCTTTCTCATCGCGTTCATCTCTTTTCTTCGTACTTCGTCGAACGTGGACCGCGAAAACGATCATCTATATCATCGTCTTACAAACGTCATTCAAAGTTTCCATCGCATAAATTCGTCCTTGAGCCAGAATCTCGACTTCCTCTCGAGCTTACGGTGCGGTTATCGTTTCGAGAGTTCTATGAAAGTACGAAAAGTAGAGAGCGGGGAAGGAGAGAGGAAGAGAAAGAGAGAGAAAGAGAAAGAGAAAGAGCGATAGAAAGAGAAATAGAGAAATGGCCCGCAGGTACGCCGTTTAAATGGTGAATTTCGTTTAAATCTCGTTATACGTTATACTTGTAATACTGTTCGAAAGAGAATTACCTGAGAACGGTCATATTTTCCGCGAGGAAGTTTACGTTGGTATCCTGAATCATAAAGTCGTTTTTGAGATGAATTACCAACCGCTGACCGCTCGGTTGTCCGTCCCATTCGATTCTACAGCGATACAGGATATATCGTTTCTCGATACTTTTGATAGACGCTCGATTTTCACAACGCACCATACCTACATAGATATACACATACGGACATATTTATCGATCTCTATGAGGTGAAGTCAGTTTATCATCCTACTCTAAAAACGAAGAGGATAACATTATTTCAAAAGAGGTTAAACAAGTAAAAGTATTGAGGAGGATCTATTACGATCGATCGTCCTATAAACGATTCATAGACTCGTTTCTTTCTCTCTCTCTCTTTCTCTCTAGATACTTATCATATTCTTTTCTCCCTTCATTCATTCATTCCTTTATTTACTTATTTATTTATTTATTTTCCTTCTTCTTCTTCTTCTTTTTTCTTCTCATTCTAAAGTGAATTATTCTTAACGCGGTCTAAAATACTTTTTTTTTTCTTGCACGATAAGACGCTGATTTATTACCATCTGTAGTCGAGTAAACAGTGTTCACAACGCGAAGCATTAATCCATAGCCCATTAGCTTGAGTCGACTATTTTAATTAATCATTCGAACGGACTCCGAAGGTGAACGTTAGCGGCGAACAGTTAGCTTGCTATCAAAGCTTAGTTAGCTAGCTGGCAAAGCTTAGTTAGCTGGTGCGATGTCTTGCCAAAAGTGAAAAGCATAGTCGACAAATGGGTGGTAGATGAAGGGTGGATTGGGTGTGGAAGATGAAAAGGGGAAAGGAAAATGTCGAGGATAGTTTCTTTCCTCGATTCTTTTCAGTTTCTCTATTCTCTCATCGATTCTCGTTCACAGAGGACTCTTTGTCGCGTTCCCCCTCGAATCTATTTTCGAGGACATCTTTCCAAAAGTTCCTTCGAAACTCTTAACTCTCTGGCGTTCAGAACGTTCATTGACTGGAGGTTTCTTACTCGTTCCAAATACGCGTAGGATTCTCGAATATTTTACGTGTAACTAACTAACTAACTAACTAAGTAAGTAAATAAGTAAGTAGTAAGTAACGACTTTCGTTCGAAAAAGAAAGAAGGAAAGAGAAAAAAAGAAAAAGAAAAAGAGTAAAAAAAGAAAAAAGAAAAGAAAAAGAAGAAAATATTCATGCGTTAAAACGCGTAACAATAATATAAGACCCATAGAGAAGAGAGTTTGACGTACGACCTCGTAAATCGAAACGTTTTATCATTTAATTCCAATGTCGATTGAAATCAATGTTCGATATAACGTTATCGACGTTATTCCCCGAAAGCGCGAACGACGACAATACCGACGTAATGAATGCGGCATGTTACATATGTGCAACTCCCTCCCTCTCTCTCTCTCTCTCTCACCCTACCTCCCTTTCCCCACCACCCAACCGGTACTCCTATTAAACGAAGTAATAATTCATTACGATAGTTTATTAGCCGCGACTATTAACGAGACGTCCCATGGAATCGCGATCACCGATTAGTTCGCACGTCACAGATTTTATCTTTCGATTCGTCGATCGTTCGTCCGTTCATTCATCCATTCGTTCGTTCGTTCGTTCTCATTTAATGTGAACGGAGAAATGTACGAATTCTATTCGAACTCATTACGAAAAAGCTTTGTCCGTTTATCTCTCTCTCTCTCTCTCTCTCTCTCTCTCTCTCTCTCTCTCTCCCTCCCTCTCTTTTCATTGAAAAGTCAAAACCAATAAATCGTCAGTATCTTTCTTCCTTCCTCTTTCTTTCTCCTGAATGTATCTATCTATCTATCTACCTTTCTCTCTGTCTTTCTTTGGTTCGTGACGAGCGCTTAAAAAGAAGTTTCACGCCCGCAAGTTCTCGTTCGACGCGTTTTAAACGTAAAAAAAATCCTCTCGGTTTGTCGGCTTTAATGCCTATTGGCCACGTCGGAAATTGGAAGCATCATAAAAATTTCACTGCAAAGAAATGACGAAAGAATAGAGAGAGAGAGAGAGAGAGAGAGAGAGAGAGAGAGAGAGAACAGACAAAGAAAGATGGAGTGGTGATTCGTTGACCATCGAAATCAGTAACAAAAAAAAAAAAAAAAGAAAAAAGAGAAAGGGAGAGAGGGAGAGAGAAAGAGAAAAAGGAAAAATACTCGTTGTTCTCCTTCGGTCTGTGCAATAGAGAGTTGGCTACTGTATTTTTATTATATTTCGAAAGGACAAGATGAGATTTCTAGAGCTTCAGAGCGTTATGACGTCATTACAGTGTTTGTTATCGCAGTATATACACGCGGCTATTACTTCGTGTAAAAGAATAAGAAGAAATAGAAGAAAAAGAAGAAGAAGAAAAGGAGGAGGAGAGGAGGAGAGGAGAAGATATGGAGAAAAAGAAAAAAGAACTGTCAGAAATGTTAACCGTATTAGGATTATTTTTATCAGCGCAAACGAATCTACGGAAAAACGATTTTTTTCTAATCCATGAAAGACTTTTTCACGAGATAAAAAATCATTTTCTCAGAGAGTAAATGATAAAGAATGAAACCCAGTGAGAAATCTAGCGCATCTCCTTTCATCCTCCTTCCACTTTCCTATCCTTTCGTTTTCTTTTCCGTCCCCCATCCCCACCCCTCCTCCTCCACGCAGTTTTCTCCTTACCTAACACAACTCCGGGATATACTGCTACCAAATTGACAAGTTCGCGCGGGTAAACAAGTTTTCCAGAAACGAAGTCGAACCGGCCTCCCTCCGCGAATGAAAGTAAGTAAGTGAGTGAGTAAGTAAGTAAGTAAGTAAGTAAGTACTTTCGCGATTGATCGAAGCGCTCACGGCCACGAAATGCCGCGAAGTTCGAACAAGGAAAAAAGAAATGGGAAGAAAAGGAAAAGAGGAACAGGAAAAAAAGAAGAGAAAAGAAAAAAAAAACTGGGAATTATATTTTCGATTGGTCTTAAAAACATCATGGGTGTTCTATCGGACATTCGAGTATTTCGTTCGCGATTGCACGAGTTTTATCCTTAGAAAAAGAAAAGAAAAGAAAAGAAAAGAAAAGGAAGGGAAAGGAAAAAAAGATGAAACATTCTTCTTCCCACTCGAAAGATGACACTTTAAAAGATTTAAGGGGGAAAGCAATAAGTGAGCTATAATCCGTTGTTCTAAGCTTTAAACATGAGCGATTTTTTCAAACAGTGAGAAAGACAGAGAGAGAGAGAGAGAGAGAGAACGCAAAAGAAGAAAAAAGAAAAAAAAATGCCATACTCTCGATGATACACGCGGCAACTCTAGGGCAAATCAAATTTACGCTCTACCTTCTACCCTTATTGTCGGTTATTTTTCACGGTTCTGGGTAGTGGCGAGTCGCTAATTAAACGGCGTTAATCTTCCAGGTTCGCTCGTTAAACGAGCGGCTTGCTTTTACTTCGGAGCATCGTTTGGTATAAAAACGAAAGAGAGAAAGAGAAGAGAGAGGAGGAAAAAAAACGATGTAACAACGCGATTTAACGCGAGACGAGCAGAAAATTTCGGAGAATAGCTATCCATAATCCCGTACATCTCAGCCTCCTCTCTCTCTCTCCCTCTGTTTCTCTCTCTCTCTCTCTCTCTCTCTCTATCATACGGTAGCTCATATTCCCTTAACGCTCTTACGCCTATGACAAACGTTTCACGAGGGACCATTAGGTTGTATTACGAGTTAGCCGGACTACCGAGCCTAGACGCGAGAGATACATCCGAGGCCACGACAAAGTAGCCGCATTTGAAATAAATGGGAGCTGAAAATCCTACGACGTCGATAACAGACTCCAAAATTAGCTGCTCGTACCGAATTCCCAATGGAGATTGAACGGGACTATAGATTGTATGTGTACCTTTCCTATCGTGAATAACTACGTTTAGTGCGCCGCCCGGTAAATGGGCGAAAGCGCGATCGCGATCGTACAAGAGTGAGGAAGAAAGAGAGAGATGGAGAGGTTGAGAAGGCTAGGTAAATGGACCAAATGTATGTGTATATATATATATATATATATATATATATATATATATATATATAACGCCTGTAGAAAATCCCAGTAGCTTGAAATTGCAAGGAACATGTGATAATTAAAGCTACAAAAATAGGAGAATTAAAGAGAGAACGAAGAGGGGTAAAGTACGGGACAAAGAGAATAAGAGAGAGAAAGAGAAATAGAGAAAAATAGAAAGGTACAGAGAGAGAGAGAGAGAGAGAGAGAGAGAGAAATACCGCTCGCCTGACAGGTCGAACTTTCGTTATAATTATCTTTGTAATTATCCTATGTCGGTTGCACCATGGCCAAGAGAAGGGAAAAAGAAGAAGGAAATAAAAAAAAAAAAAAAAAGAAAAAAAAAGAAAAAATAATAAATGAGAAAGAAAAATATGGTACGTGCGTACGTGCGCAAGCTGATAAGAGTAACGCGTTGATAATGAATGAACGGATTAAAGAATAGCAAAAGAATAAAAACGTCGTACGTACGAATGTTCTAACGAGACCTTTTATACTTTAATATATCGTTCACCTTAACCGAACATGTAATAATAATGCAATTGAGGGCATACGTTCAACAGAAATAAAAGGATAAAGAGAGAGAGGGGGGGAGAGGAAAATGCGGAGAAAGAGAGAGAGAGAGAGAGAGAGAGAGAGAGAGAGAATGAAAGAAAAAAGAAGTGAAAGGAGAAAGGGGGTCGGACGAAACCCATTGAAAAACACGGTGATCGTTAAAATGATAATCCTTAAGAAAAGCGAACGCGCGTTCCTGGCGAGCTTGAATTAGCATTTGCAAAGCCGGTAATATTTTGAGAAACCCCTCTTATAAGACATCTACACGCGCGCGCACACATACACGTGTATATATATATATATATATGCGTTTGTATGTATGTATGTATGTATGTATGTATGTATGTATATATCTTTACCACATTTATTCGCGACTTAGCGATATTTATTTAACCAATCTCGCGAAGATTTTTTTATTCGACGAATATTTCTTTTTTCTCTCGTAGAAACAAATTTCCACAATTTTCCTTGTTTCTTTATCTTTTCTTTTTTTTCTTCTTTCTTTCTTTTTTTTCCTTCCTCTCTTTTTAATCTTCAAATCTTTCTCTCTTTTTCGTTAATCGCACGTAATGTGTTACAAATGTAAAAAGAAAGAAAAGAAAGAAAAAAAAAGAAAAAAAAGAAAGATCTATCCTAAGGAATATGTTAATCAAGAAACGAAACGAATTTTCATCTTAATTTTTTTTGCTTGCGCAAAGGAAAACGAAAGAAATCGGATGGATATCGTTTTAGTGAACGCAGATCATGTCGTTCGATCTTGAAAATAGAATAAGAGAAAGGACGGTGAAGTAGAAGGAAGAGAGTAGGATGAGAAGGTGGGAGGAGGGTGGAAAAAAGAGATAGAGAGAGAGAGCTATCGCATTTCGGTGCGTGCATTCCGGAAAACGGAGGCACCCAGACAACGGCTATCGATTGGGGATGACTCGCGTGAACGTGTCGAACGAGAGAAACGATAAACGCGATAAGAGGTAAAAGTGGATGAGAGAAGAAAAGATATATATATATATATATCGAAAGAGAGAGAGAGAAAAGGAGAGGGAGGGAGGGAGAGGGGAATGGACAATGTCGAAGAAAAGCCGTGCGAAAAGCGTTGCTTCAAAATTGCAGTCTTCTGCTCGCGGCGTCGATCGACGTTCCTCGATAAACGAGAAGGAACGTTGCCTTCGACCAAAAACGATTACTCTCCTCTCCCCTCTTCTATTATCCCATAGCTTTTCTTCGGTAGGAGAACCGAAAACGAGTCTTAGAAAATCGTAAAATCAAAAGCCTTCTTCGCCGAACTTCGACGAATCTCAAAAGGAAGAAGAAGAAGAAGAGAAGAAGAAGAAGAAGAAGAAGAAGAAGAAGAAGAAGAAGAAGAAGAAGAAGAAGAAGAAGAAGATGAAGAAGGAGCAGAAGAAGAAGAAGAAGAAAAAGAAGAGTGGCAAGTGGGGTAGGAGGGGGAGGGGATGAAGAAGTTTTAACACCCGTTTTCGCGCGCCGCCTTCTCTTTTCTCTATTTACGTAAAAAAGAATTGATTTAAAATGGGGAAAGAGGGACGTAATAAAATAAAATGGAGGAACGAACGGAAAAAGAAAATAAAAAATAAAGAAAAAAATAATAAAATAAAGTAAAAATGAACGAAAGAAAAACAAAAGAAAAAAAAAAAGAAAAGAAAGAAAGAAAGAAAGAAATAAAAAAAGATCTCACCCGTCGAGATTTATTCCATTCGTTTTTCTCTTTATTTTTTTTTTTCTTTTCTTTCCTTTTCCTTTCTTTTTTTTTTTTTTTTCTTTCTTTTTCCTCGCTACTTATCCAAAATGACTTTTGACTTTGAACCCTTAGAAAAGATAATGCATGTAATACAAATACGCACATGTGTATACAAGATTTCACAGAGGATTTCAGCGTATAAGCGTTAAGGCAAGCCATCGTAAGTTTCGAACTTATTAGAAAATTTATTGCTATAATTTGTTCTCCAAACATGCACGAGCCCAAAGCTCGTAGCTAATCCGTGAACTCTTCCAAGTTGCGGAGATGATGGGGGGAGAGGGGGCTGGGGAGAAGTGGGGGATAGGAGGAGAAAGAGAGAGAGAGAGAGAGAGAGAGAGAGAAAGAGCGAGTTGAAGAGAGGGAAGGAAGGGAGGAGGATTACATGGGAGTCGGTTTGAGAGTTGAGAAAATTCGGAAAATTCTCTACGGTACTCGAAGAGAACCGATCGGAGTCTTCGATAAACGAGTAGACGTTTCTCCAGGAAGTCTCTGGAGAGAGAACACGTCGCTTTTGTCCGTCGAAGCTGTTACTCCTAACTCAGCCCACCAACGAACCAACCAACCAACCAACCAACCAACCAACCAGCCAACCAACCAACCAGCCAACCAGCCAGCCCTTCGTAGTCGTCGAGGCACGCGACCAAGCGTGTTCGTTCTTCCGGACTGCGGAATCGGTGAGGACTGTAGTAGACGAGAAGTAGTAAGAGAAAGAGAAAGAGAGAGAGAGAGAGAGAGAGAGAGAGAGAGAGAGAGAGAGAGAGAGAGTAGTCAGTCTGGATGGAACTGAGAAAACCTGAGGGGATCCCTGCGGAAGATTTCTACTCACAATCAGGACGTCGTTTTCCGCGAGACGAGTGAAATCGGACTTGCCATCTTTTTTACGGAAAGGGACGTCGAACGTAGGAGGACGATAATAAAAAGAGAAACGGGTAAGGCAAAAGAAAGAGAGAAAGAGAGAGAGAGAGAGAGAGAGAGAGAGAGAGAGAGAGAGAGAGAGAGAGAAAGAGATGGGCCTTGCGATGGAAGAGTAAAAAGAAGGGGAAGAAAAAAAAAAGATAAGAGAATACGTTTATTCGTCGTAGCATTGCAGCACTCGTTCACCAGGCAGGACATTTTCCGAGCAATTTTCAATTTAACGGGAAACGACGAAGGACGGTTGGCAGACACCGGTGTGCAGGAATTACCAAGGATCTGTTACTTCACTTCGGTAACACGACTAGAAAAGAAACGGAAATTCCAAGGAGGATATAGAAGGCAATTTTCTATGATTCCGACCCGATTGACGATAAATGCGGAGGGATCGCTCTTGAACGAGAAAACAATGTCGATTGCCGATCTTTCTTCTTCTTTCTCTTTTTTTTTTTTTTTTTGCTTTTTGCTTTGAATTTCCATGGAATAAAATTTTTGTTCTTTTTCTTCTTTTCTTTACTTTCACGTCCTTTCGAATCTGTCGTTTCGATTACGAACGAAGTGAAATCGATTTAAAAGAAAAAAAGAAGAAAGAAAGACAGACAGAGAGAGAAAGAGAGACGGAGACGGAGACTCCTAACTAACTCTAGTTCTTGGATTTGATTCTAGCGATATCTGAGCTAATTTCATATTAAGTTATCGAACGAATTTGGCTCTATTAACCTGTCCGTATTACCACCGGCGTCCATTAGCTTTATCCCGAAAAAAATCCTACGACAAAGCTACCACCGAGATAAGTTCTCTCTTCTCCTCGTTCTAAGACACCCCTTAAATCCGGGGAACGCTTTAACAACTCTGTAAAACTTTGATAACGATTCTTTTTAAGAATTCTAAGAACTTTATAATGACTTCGCGGTTCATTAAAGATCCGTCTTAACGTATAATTCCTTGCAAAGAAATATACCCCCTCTCTCTATTTTTAAAAAAGAAGAAAAAGAAAAATATATAAATATATATATATATATATATATATATATATAAAATAAAGAGAAACATATATTATTTAATTTTCATATTTGAAGAAAGATCGGTTTTATTTCTTGGCCAAATATCGAGAGTTGTAGGCAACGCACGTACGTCGAATAAACGACAAAAAGAATTTTCATTTTCTCCCATAGCGAAAGAGACAGATACAGAGACACACACATAGATACACATACACACACACACACACACAGAAAGAGAGAGAGAGAGAGAAAGAAAGAGCTTGGTTTGCGCGCGCATAATAAAATCCTCTACTCCCTACGGCGAGACACGGGGCCAATCAAGTTTGCAAAACTCAAATCTAATTACTCCGGGCTTTGAATCGGGGACAAAGGACGAAAGAGAAGAGAATCTTTTCATCTCGTTGCGTCAACGCCGAGGAGGGCCGTTGCATGTTGAATCTTGCGTGGACCGTAGGAAGAGCTAGCTAGTCTATCTTTTCGGTGGGAAAAAAAAAAAAAAAAAAGAAAAGAAAAAAAAGGAAAAAGAAAAAAAACGTCGAAGGAAAGTTCCAGGAGAATAAAAAAAGACACACAAAAAAAAGGAAGGAAAGAAGAAAGAAAAGAATGGAATAGAACGGAACGGAATGGAACGAAACGGAACGTAAAGGAAAGAAGGAGCGAGCAGGTGCGGAAGAGATTCGTTCGAGCGTGGAAAGAAATTTTCAGATAAAATCGAAAAGGAATAAGAGAAAGAGAAGGAGAGAGAGAGAGAGAGAGAGAGAGAGAGAGAGAAAGAGAGAATAAAGAAAAAGAAAGGTGGCATCGATAGAACGCGCTTATTTGCAAGAGAGATATAGAAAGAAAGTAAAAAAAAAAGATTGAGAGAGAGAGAGAGAGAGAGAGAGAGAGAGAGAGAGAAATAAAATAATAAAGAATTTTCTCGAGAATGGGAAAGAAAGGTAAAAGAATAGAAAAGAAAAGAGAAAGAAAAAGAAAAATGTATGAAATGACAGGACGAATAATAGATGAAAAAGTCAAGAAAAAAAGAGAGAGAGGAAAAGAGAGAGGGAGAGAAAGAGAAAAAGATAGGAAAGTTTTAGGCGACGTGGTTTAACACGATGTAAACGGAGTGTAAAGCAAACAGGAAGCAAGCAAGTACAAAGTCTGCAAGGTTACTCCGCGTCTCTTCGCGGATATTCGAAGAAGACTCGAGTGTCGGATTTGAAGCTTCGTGAAAGAAGATTACGAGCTGAAAAGGAGAGAGCGAGCAAGCAAGCAAGCAAGCAAGCAAGCAAGCGAACGAACGAACGAACGTGAGACATAGAGAGAGAGAGAGAGAGAGAGAGAGAGAGAGAGAGAGAGAGAGATAGGGGTGGGCGTACGTGTGGCGCGCCGTCAAGCGCCATTATGCCTTTCATGGTAGTTCGAAGTTAGACGAAGCAAAGTGCCCGTGGGCTGTGAGCATTACCGCAATTAGACCCGATGAAGCCGACCGACGGGGGACTCTGCAAACACTCTGCATATTTAACCTCAACGGCAAGTCTCTACCTTGAACGCATAACGCGACCCTTCCGTCAACCTTCCCCGCCTATCCTCCTTTCTTTCCTTCAAGGAGAAGAAGAAATAGAGGGAGAGAGAAAGAGAGAGAGAGAAAGAGAGAGAGAGAGAGAGAGAGAGAGAGAAAAAGCATATGAGCAGCGTCTTCGCATAGATCTCAAAAGATGTCGGCGACTTTTGAAAGAGAAGGAAGATACTCGGTGGTATCTTCTTGTTCGGTCCTCTCTCTCTCTCTCTCTCTCTCTCTCTCTCTCTCTCTCTCTCTCTCTTTCTCTCTTCAGTTTTCCGTTTCCACGAAATCTACCGTTTATGAGATCGCCTTTATTCGATGGAAAAGCTCTCCCAAGGGTTTCTATCGAACTTGTCCTTACTTACCCTTTACCTCCCACCCATCACTACTACCCGTTACATCCTCCCTTTTCAAGAAACTCCCTTCGATGAAAATCGATCGAGAAAGGAATTATGAAAAATCCAGAGTAAACTACGAGAAAGTCTCTATCATAAGAGTCTCTACTTTCTCTTTGGCTACGATCGTAGGAATAAGAACAAACACAAAAGTGATGAAGTCTTCTTCGTCCTCGACGATGACGACTACGACAATGACTACGACGGCGACGAAGACGACGACGAAGACGACATTCCGACTTGAGAGAAGCTACTCCCTCAGAATTGCTCTCGGCCACCGCAAATTTGGCGCGCCTTGTGAATTCCAACGGATTCCGGCGCGTTACTCTTGGTATATATATATATATATATATATATATATATATATATATATATACATATACATATATATATATATATATATATGTATATATATGTGTGTCGATGTTAATGAGCATGCGCAGCAGCCATAGCTCTCTGTCTCTGTCTCAATCTCTATCTCTCTATCTCTATTTCTCTTTCTCTCTCTGGTACAGGCCGCGACACCGACGAATCACTGCCAGTTCGATTCTTAATTAACGAGAATCTCTTAACGCAAACCCTGTAAAAGGCCATTCGCGTTTGCCTCACCTACTACTACGAGCTCATTAAAGACTAACCAGTGTAAGTCGCCGATTTTAACGGGACCGATCTCGATCTCAGTCTCAGTCTGTCTTAGTCTCTCTCTCTCTCTCTCTCTCTCTCACACACACACACACACACACACATACACGTGCAAACGAGATTTAAAGGACGATTTGACTTACAAATTAAGATAGCTCTTCCCTGCCTAGATAACTTATCCAACAACGATGACAATTAACGAACTGAACTCCGGCATGAGAGTAAAACCAAACGTTTTATAAACTTTCGAGAGAAATCGTGAGAAAATATTTTCTTCCCTATCACGTTCTCTTCTCTCCCCTCATCCTCCGCCCCCCTCCCCTCCCATTACCATTACAATTTTATTCTCATAACGAGTTCGTGAAAAAAAATTTTCTTTTTTCTTTTTTTTTACTCCGATCAAAATACCATAAATCATTGTATCGGTGTACTTTACGCACGATCACGAGTGAATGAATTAAATTGTTGTGAAAAAATGTGACACAATCATTGGACGAATATAAGTAAGAACTGGAATAGAAAGAGAGAAATAGAGAGAGAGAGAGAGAGAGAGAAAATGCTTCTAGGTCTGGAGGTGAATCGAAAGAAGATACGATAGGATGATGGCGATAGAGAATCGACGATAGAACCACCGGTAGAACAATCGTGACAGAGTAGCGTGTGCCTGACGGTTTTGCCGAGAACGTTATTCCGTTCTGACTCTAAAGTCGAAGACAAAGCGAGACACGAAGGGAGGTAAAGTCTATAGAGGGAGAGAGAGAGAGAGAGAGAGAGAGAGAAAGAGCCTGTCGAAGTATAGGCCTCGAGACGGAGAAGCTCGATAGCTTTTCTCTCTGTCTCTGTCTCTCTCTCTCTCTCTCGCTCTCGCTCTCTCTCGCTCTTCTGACAGAAACACAAGACGGACGGTAAGGATTAGCCAAGCTCGAAATCACCTGCCATTGACGTCGTCGATGTATATATATATATATATATAGTATACTCTTGGGTCCTATTCAAACGAGAAGTAAAATAAAATAAAATAAAATGAAATCAAAATAAAAAAGAAAACTGAAAAAGAACACGAAGTTCGCGTTAAGAAAATTGATCGAAGAGAAAGGAAAATCATAAAAAAGAAGAAACAAAAGGAAAAGAAAAAAGAAAGGAATAAGAACAAGAGAAGTTGAGAAATGTCTGCAAAGAAGGAATTTATATATGTAATATAATATTTATAATCCAGGCAAAGTCGCGTTTGCGTAAAGGAAAAGGAAAGCTAGATCTTCGTCGATCAAGAGTAACGGGTAGTAGGTTTAGTCGTGAAGCAAAAGAGATCGGGAGGGAGGAGGGGTTAGGAAGAAGAAAGAGGGTGGAGGCACGATAGAAGAATAGGGGAGTCTTCTACCGATAACTGTGAGATAGGATGTATGTAGGTACATCCTAACGAAAGGAAGAAACGACGTAGAAATAAAAGAGAGAGAAGATAGAAAGAAAGGAAGAAAGATACGTGAATGGTACGGAGGAAAATCTAATCCAACGAGCTGGATTTTTCTCCTTTGCGGAAGATAAAGAAGCCTCGCGGGTGAAGAAGGCGGCCACGGACGCGTACGTAAATCGAATGCCGAAATCAGACGACGTGGAGTCGTTGGAAGTCGAGGAACGAACGAGCACTTGGCAACAGGAACGGGTAAAATACGAGGATGAGAAGCAAGAAAAGGAAGAAAGAAAAAGAACGAAGAGAAAGCAAAGAAAAGCAAAGAAAAGAAAAGAAAGAAGGAAGGAAGGAAGGAAAAGAAGAAGAAGAAGAAGAAGAAGAAGAAGCGACAGGACGAGAAACGAGGTAGAAGCGTGAGAGGGAGGGGAGACGTTCCAAAGAGAAGATATCGGGAGGAAGTTACAAAGAGATGAAGAAGAAGAAGAGGTGGAGGAGAAGGAGGAGGAAGAGGAGGAGGAGGAGGAGACAACGAAAGAAAGAAAGAAAGAATAAGATGAAGTACGCGAAGGAAGGAAAGAAAATGGCGAAGCCGTAGAGACCACACCAGAGAAACGATACGAAGGATCGGAGCCAGAGATATTCTGGCGTCTAAGGACGCAACGGAGCGAGTCTTACTAACTGCTCTTTTCCCTTGGCCCTCTTTACTCGCGAGAATCCGTCAGGCATACCTCTATCTTTGTACTTGCGACGATCTCTACCACCCTATTCCCTTCCCTTCCCTTCCCTTTGCTCTTTCTTACTTCTCTCGTCCCTCGTTCCTATTCTCCCCCTCCCCCCTCCTCTCTCCATTTTACTCTATCCCTAACCATCTCGATGTCTATTCTTCTCCTTTTCTCATTTGCATGAATCGTTTCGTACCAAATAGTCACACCATTTAATACATATACATATATATACATACACATATATATATATATATATTCCTCTTTTATTATAAAATAAGATCCACTTGATTTAATGCATATAATATTATTATAAATATTAATGTTCTTACATAAATGTTTATAAATAGTTCTCCAATATCGAATTATTAATTGAATTCAAAGTATTATATTAAATACATAAGATAATCTCGATGATATCTATGAGAGTTATTTTGAAAAAATCACAACATTATTTCTCTATAGATTGTATATACATTATAAAAGAGATAATACATTTTTGTGAAGTATTATAGTTGTCAGAAAAAAAAAAAGAAGAAAAAAATTGTAAACAGAATTGTAATCATCGTACATACGTGATATAATATTTCTTTCTTCTACGAATATATACATAATATATTTTCTTATCGTTTATCGTTTATTCCTAAATATTCATGTCCAACGTTTATATATATATATATATATATATATATATATATATATATATGTATATATATATATATATATATATATATATATATATATATGTATATATATATATACACATAGATTATTGTCGAACGCGTTCGCCTTTCGATTGAAGAGCCCGAGGGACTAAGGAAATATCACGAAAACAGGAGATACATGGGGTCCACGGAGTCGTCCTTGCAGAATTTTTCCACGACAACGTCTGGTGAGTCGCAACGAAGAGAGAGAGAGAGAGAGAGAGAGAGAGAGAGAGAGAGAGAGAGAGAGAGAGAAAGAGAAAGATGTAAACTCGAAAGTACACGAGCGCAAAGTTCTTACCAGAGAAAATGGAATTCGTTTTCACCGAACGATCTCGTGGAGGGGTAAGAAGAAAGAGAGGGGGGGAGGGGGATGGCTACGTGGTTGTGTTAGCGAACGCTATCCAAATGCGATCGAAGAAAGAGAGAAGAAGATGATATAAAAAGGACGGAGGGTAAGAAGAAAAATAGGAAGAAGAGAGCATAGGTAGTAGCATTTGTGCTTGGAAGAAAAGTGGTAGAAAGAGGAAAAGGAAGAGGAGGAGGAGGAGGAGGAGGAGGAGGAGTCATGCTCCAACAGCCGGGCGTTTCCTTATAGGCCGCGGTACTGTAACAGAAACAAAAAGAGAAAAAGAGAGGGAGGGATGGAGGGAGGGAGGGAGGGTGAGGAAAAGAAAGAAGACTACTAGCCATAACTTTCGATCCCTTAGCAATCTCAGTTTATAGGGAGCTCCTCGCATGACAATGCCAAGCTGGATCGGCAGGTGCCGCGTAGAAACGTTACCTACCAGGAAAAGCCTAATTCGAGAGACGGCACATGCCGCTCGTAAACCACAAAACCGAGAGAACATGAGAAATAAAAAGAGAGAGAAAAAGAGAGAGAGAGAGAGAGAGAGAGGGAGAGAGAGAGAGAGAGAGAGAATGAGTGAGTGAGTGAGTAAGTGAGATAAGAACTGTGCTACTTCAGCTCGACTTTGCACGTGACCGAACCGTTTCTACAAATGTAATTTCGACAAATAGCGAAACGATAGAACTACAGTACTACCGTTCCCTTTTCACTAGATAAAAGACTATACCGAAGGTCGGTGATAACGGTGTCCCGCGAAGCGAAAAGATGAGGAATTAATTCGGCTCACGGAACTCGTAAACCGCGAAAATGCGAACAAGTGGGATAAAGGGAAAGAGAGAGAAATATCTATAGTACGAAACGTATCGCAGCCGTGAGACGTTCTCGGCTTTATACACGATACAACAACGGTCCTCGTAATGCCGCGAAGTTAATGTCTGTCATTAGAGTAGCAATAGGGTATAGCTATAGAGGAGCTTTGTTATGACTCGTGAGAACCAAGGAAAATCGACGAGCCATCATAGACTACGTCATTTTTGTGGGCGCCGAAGCGAGCAACGCCAACGCTCACTTTAACTTCCGAGTCTCGTTTCCTGGATAAATGTCTACACGTATCGTCGAAAGTATTAGTAAAGATATTTCTCTCTCACTCTCTCTCTCTCTCTCTCACTCTCTCTGAAATGAAATAAAAAAAAGTATATATATATATATATAATCTAAAAAAAATTGAATAATGCGTATATCTCGTTTTTCTTTTCTTTTCGTATCTTTTTTTTTTTTCTTTGTTCTCTTTTTAACCTCAAATCAAATATTATTTAACGCGTATCTAACTTGAACTAATAAAGCGACGACATTGAAATTCAACAACGTCCTATTCCAATATATCATTTGACTACTTTTCTTATAGTATTCAAAAGAAACCCTGATGTTCTCAGTTGGACGCAAGGACGATGCGGATTTCCGACGTTACTCGATCGTAAAATTCGGAAGGAACGCATAAACGTGGACGATAAGTAGATTTTACCGCGACGATCACGTTACTAGGAGAACGAACGCAATTTGAGGAGATAGGAAAATTATGCTAGTACTTGCTCCGCGATTCGAAAAAGAGGATGGAAAGGGGAAAAGGCTGCCTGAGGATATCGGGATGAACGGTATAAAAGAAATTTGCGAGCGAGCGAGAGAGAGAGAGAGAGAGAGAGAGAGAGAGGTGGCCATTCGACATTTACGAAACTTATCCCGTATGGAGTTGTGTAGCTGAGGGAAGGCTCTCGTGGTTGGTAAAGGAAAGGAAAGAGAAGGAAAGGGAATAGAGGTGATTTTCAAGGATGACACTACCGATAATGTAGCCAAGGTGAAACTCATATAGTGCAAGACCACGATAGAACAATACCTTATCGAGAGGTAACATCGTCTATGGGGCAGCTTCGAAGCAGAACGGAGGAAAAGTGAATGAGAGAGGGAAAGAGAGAGAGAGAGAGAGAGAGAGAGAGAGAGAGAGAGAGAGAGAGAGCGAGAGAGATTGGAAAAGGATAGATATCTCGCGTTGGTTCCACATATATTGTCCGTCTCTTCCATGCAAGGTCGCTCGTAGACGTTGTGGTCTTCCGATCAAATTGGATCTACTGAGAGTTCGGGGAGTATCGGGTCGACCGCAACTGTGCAAATCCACGGGAACCGCGAAATATTCAGAGACCACAATCCTGTTTCATCCCGCAGCTTCCGCCGGCGCCCTTTTCCTTCGAATGGTCCATTGCCATTACCTCGTAGAATTATAAATAACAAGAGGCACGTCGAATAAATGCAAATGCAATGAATTCTTGAAATTTATTTTTCTATGTTGAAAGGAACAAAAAAAAAAAAAAAAAAAAAAAAGAAAAAATCACACACATACACTTTTTCATACACTTTATAAAAAAAAAGAAAAAAAATAATAAATTTGGGACTATGATTAAATGATCTTATCAACTGACAGGACGATTTGTATTCATTAAAAAATTAAACGAGCAACGTTATACATTTTCTTTTCTTTTCTTTTCTTTTCTTTTATTTTCCTTTCCTATTTTCATATCTTTCATAACCGAAGAGAGATGATAACGTAGTTATAATAAAGTAGAAAAATTACCACAAACTCGAAGAAGGTGGTAGTGATTATCGAGGTATCGTTCTCCGATATATCGAGCTTGGGACAAAGGAACGAGGTTCTAATAGTTGAGAGGATAGAAGATAGAGAGATAGATAGAGAGAGAGAGAGAGAGAGAGAGAGAGAGAGAACAGAGTAGAGAGAATATCTAGAGGAAGCCGTGTGACGCGGGTGCAGGCCAAAGTAACGCCTTCGAAGGGTGTTTCTCTCCCTTGTCCGCCCAAACCCTCGTACTCAAAGTGCTAATGAGTGTCGCCTCGTAAGCCAATTAATACTACCCCACCTCTTGGCGTAGAGACAGAGAGCAAGCGAACGAGCGAGCGAGCGAGCGAGCGAACGAACGAACGAACGAACGAACGAGCGAGCGAGCGAACGAGCGAGAGTGTAAGAGAGAGAGAGAGAGAGAGAGAAAGAGGTTTTCCCTTGGAAAGCCAGGAGAGCTCTCGTAGCTGCTACATGACCAGAATACCTCGCGGATTTGGTATGCTGGCCACGCCTGACCGTCGCACACCACCGAGAGAGTCGAGTGAACTCCTGTAAGGCGTTCTAGCACCTTACCACCTAGAAACCTTCGTCGAAAGCGACTTCTATATAGCTTTCTACCCCTATCGTTACTACCATCACTAGCAAATGTCGTCGTCGTCGTCGTCGTCGTCGTCGTCTTCGGCGTTGTCTAGCCATCGTCTTTTCGCCGTAGACGTTCTCGCGCCGAAACTTCTTCTTCTTCTTCTTCTTCTTTTTCTATTTTTTTTTTTTTCTTTTTCGAAGTACGTGTCCCGACACACGGAAGGAGGATCTATATATAGATAGTAACCGCGTAACATCAGCTAGGAGAAGTCAAGTACTTAACGACTCTTGAGTAGCTACCATGAGTCTGCGGCCTAAAAGCAAGGAAGGAAGAAAGAGAAGGGAGTCATAGTGAAGGTGGTGATGGTGGTGATGGTAGTGGTGGTGGTGGTGGTGGTAGTGGTGGTGGTGGTGGGAACCAACCCCGTTACTTCTTACTTAAAGACGCCAAGGACTTATGACACGTACGTGACAGAATTGTCGACCGAGAAGAATAGAGTAAGGTGTGCGCGCCGTAGGAGGTATGGGACATCAGCAGCTCCTAGGCCTCTGGAAAACTGACGAAAAAAAAAAAAAGGGAAGAAAAGAAAAGGAAAGAAAAACGATGAAAAAAGAAGAAAGAAAGAGGAAGAAGAAGAGGGATCTCTTTCTCTCTGCTCTTTCTTTCTAACTTCGACAATCCGCCCTTGCCCCGCCCCCGCCACCATCACCGCCCCTTGGTCCTCGTACCCAGGCCCCGACTCCTTTACCCCGATCCACTCGTCTCGGCACGCTTCGCGACAATAAAGCTACGAGGAGAGGCAGTCGAGCGAGTTCAGAACAGGAAATTGAAGTTTCGCGGGACAAATTGTCGACGAGCCGCTCCTTACTTCCTATGGAGGAGGAATCGAGCAGAAATGTTATAACCATTACTTGAACGCTTAGAGTTATGTAGTTCGTGGACAAGCTTATAGGAATCGATCGATCATCATGTAAAAGAGTAATCGATATTTTTAGATTATATCCCGGTTATAACCGAAGACTATGGATAAGATTAAAGGGTAAGAAACTTTCTTTTTTCTTTTTTTTTTTTTTTTCTTTTCTTTTCCTGGTCGAATACTAAACGTCTTGAAAGGCCATACCCAAGCAGCGCCACCATTTATTTGCATTCTTATCATGGACGGAAACGCAGCCGAGAGAAGGTGGGGTGGTATAAGGCGATGAGGAGGAGGGTGAACGACGCCGCTGCCGCCGCCGCCGTCGACGACGACGACGCTTTGTAGCCCGTTGATAAATCGACCCGCCCCCGTGGCCGCTGTGTGCGCGACATCGTCTAATGTTCGCTCAATATGGAAGGTGCGGGAGGAACGCGGCCGACGGCGAAATTGGTTTTGCGACGCCACGATAAACTTCCCTCGTCCGGCAGCCACTCCCCCCCCCCCTCCATCCTGCCGACATAGTCGTATTCGATGATAAAAGTTCATTGGACGAAGAGAGAGACTGTAACTTCGATTGCGTATTGTTTAGAAAAAAAATTGATGCAACTCGTCCGCGCACATTCTCGCTTTCGCTCTTACTGAATACGAAACGGAACAACAACAAACGACAAAAGAAAGAAAGAAAGAAAATAAAAAAAAAAGTAAATAAATAAAACAAAAAAAAAACAAAAAAAAAACAAAAAAAAACCGATAAAAAAGATAGAAAATTTTGCTACCATAACGCAATATATTGTGGACTCAATAACCACTTTAACAAACGATCTCTCTACTCTATCCTACTATTCTCTCTATCTATTCTCTTCGTCGATATCCAATTTAAAATGGCAAACGTAGAATATATATAGAAAAATACTTCTTCGAATTATAGATACCTATGTAATGTATAAGTATATATATATATATATATATATATATATATATATATATATAAATGTATATAAAATATATATATATATATATAAATGTGTATAAAAAAAGAAAAGAAGAAAAAAGAAAAATGATAGTACGATTCATTCGTAAAAGAAGGATAGACGTAAGGATTAACGAAAGACCTCGTGTACGATCCCCCATCTATCCTGATCGCAATCCAATCTTGAACGTTCTAATAACTTGGCTCAACTGTGCTTTCCGTATTCGTATTCTAGATGGTGCACGTGGAAAAGCGAAGTTCCAATGGGTCGGCCCGTAAAGAAGGTAACAGAATCATTTCGTCCGCGGAAAGGACACGATCGAAAATATTGCGCTTTCGAGGCTTTTCGGGAAAAGAGTCACGTACGGCTATAACAGTTTCGTGCAGCGTACCCTTTTCCAGGGGCGGCCACTCGTGACCACTGTGGGATATGGTGACGGTAGCTAGCTAGACAGCTAGCTAGCTATCTTGCTCTAACTCAAGCAAACAAAAAAGAAAGAAAGAAAGCGAACTAGCTACCATCTCTTTCCTTCTTTCTTTCCTTCCTTTCTTTCTTTCTTTCTTTCTGTTTATCTGTTCAAACGGTAACGAGGACACACGACTAATCCTTTTCTACGTGCAAGAACATCGAGCAATATCGTATACTTAAAATAGGGTAGGTCGATATACATAGATAGACGCGCACGTATAGGCACGCATAGGACATACACACACGTATACATAGAATCCTTCGTCCTAACGTTCATCGGCTTCGAATGAAATATACAAATGCGAGAAGAATCTTCCATTCCACGTTGAGCTCTAACACCCGCTACGGATGCTACTGCTGCCAGTACCCCTGGCAGGCATTCGAACATTACATATTGACGAGTCTGGAAGGTAGCGTATAGCCACGCAGGAACGCGAATGAGAAAAAGAAAAGAGATGAGAAAGAAAAAGAGAGAGAGAGAGAAAGGAGACAGGAACATCGAACGTCGAGAAGTTCCAGGAGGGTTGAAAGAGAGGATGGAAAGAGGGTGAGAGAGTTCGTCTTCCGTAGTGCGGCCACGTAGTCGCCGTTTGTCGATCGTACCGCAATAATTCCTTATTGCTCCTCCAACCCCTAACCCTAACTCCTTCTTTTCTTCTTTTTCTTCTTCTTCTTCTTCCTCTTTCTCCCTACTCTTTTTCTTTTTTATATTCTCCTCCTCCTCCTACCCCTACTGCTCCTCTACTTCTACTTCTTCTTTCCTTACCACCTTCATCCACCTCACGTCCGAGATCCCACCTCCTCTATTTTCCTTCGAGGCTCGTCCTCATCTTCTTTCCTACCTTTCCCATCTAACTCTCCTCGAACGAAAGGGTTGCCCGCGAAGATTAAAGGAAAACCATTAAATCTGGTCTGGTCTGGTCCGATCAGCTTGGTTCGATTTAGTTCGGATCGGATCGGATCGGATCGGATCTGCTATGATGTCGAGATCAAACGTCGATGTGAATCAATCGCAACGAACATCTCGTTTCTTAAGTATTCATTTTATAAGAATATGAAAACGAAATAGTGTTCTATTTCCTCATTTTATCACGGTTCTTTCGATGATAATAATAATAATAATAATAATAATAATAATAATAATAATAATAATAGTAATAATAATATCCATCGGTATATATCTACCCTTAACCTTCCCCCACCCTTCAGTCGTCCTTCTTGGTACTACACTGAAAGATCATTATGACACGGAGAAATTTAACGAAAGGATCGTTCTGCCATTTGTTCGGACGAGTTATAACGTAAAAAGGAACGTAGTTTGCACGGTCGATATATATATATATATATATATATATATATATATATATATATATATATATGTGTGTGTGTGTGTGTGTGTAAGTGCTTCGTCGTAGGTATCACGATCTGACTTGAAAGCACATATTCCCTTTTTCTTATTATTTTTCTTATGCCCTTTTTATTGTAACACTCCGTTTGGTTTTCTGCAAATTGGAATCTACTAGACGACGTCATTGGTTCGATCTTACATAATTTGTCCGAGATAACGATGATAATCGATCAGTAAAACGAGATCGTTTGTTCTCCTTGAGCTTTTAACCCTTTTAGTACCTCAAAGTCAATATATACATACATATATATATATATATATATATATATATATATATATATATATATATATATATATATATATACATATATATGCATATCGGCTTTGTGAGTTTTTTGCAAAAAAGTCGATTTATCGTTTTTACATTTTTAATGATACAATATTAGTATATAAATACATACGATGACATCGTGATTATTTTATTTAAGATAAATAATTCCTTTTTTCATTTCCCTTTTTTCTTTTCTTTTTTCTCTCTCTCCCTCTTCCATTCAAAATTATACACGCTGACACGTATGCAGGTGTGAAATATAATATAACGTGAAGAAAACAATCTTCGTTTCTTTTTTCCTTTTTCGAGAGAAATTTGTTAATTTCAATGGAAATCTCGAAAGTCGTATATTCTTTTTCTTTCTCTTTCATTTTCTTTTGTTTTTTCTTTTTTCTTTTTTTTCTTCTTCCGTGATATTTCTCTACGGTAATCGGAAAGAAAAAGTTATAAGGATACTTAATCGTTGATTAAGAAGAAACAAGAAAGAAGAAAGAAGAAGAAGAAGAAGAAGAAGAAGAAAAAGTAAAGTTGTATCATTTTTTGAAAGAAAAGAGGGGAAAAAAAAAACAAATAAATGGTCGAAGGCAAGAAAAAAGAAATGTTGGAGAACAGAAGTCGACGTCAATTGTGACCGAGTGTGATCATGGATAAAACAAGAACTATGAAACGATAAAACTATGTAACTATGAAGGAACAATTTAACACTTTTCTGCGCTCGATTCATCGAAAGAAATTGATCGTAGGCGGCGAGAGTTCCATATTCACGGCTGCCTACACATACACACACACACACACACACACACACACACACGTGCGCGCGTGCGTCACGCTTTTAACCACAAGACGGGCTTGTATGACATTGAATATAAATCGGCCACTTAACCAAGCCCGCGATTATTATGGATCGCAAGCTTCGAATGCATCTCTTTGCGCGTTGTCTTTTTACTCGTTTTTTCATTTTCATTTTCATTTTCGTTCTTTTTTTTTCTTTTTTTTTTTTCATTTATTATTCTTTTCCATATATTTTTGTTGTTCTCCTCTTTCTCATTTTTTCTTTCTTCATAAGAGAGTATAAACATCCTTCGAAGATTTAAAATTATAATGTAAAATAATCTGATGCAAATCAAAGGTACACACGCACACACACACACACACGCGCACACGCACGCACACACACACATATGTGTGCGTGTTAATATGCATGCACCGAACCCTCTTGAGAAAATCGGAAGATAAATGATCGGTAAAATCTTCAATTTTGACATGGCTTACGTGCATCCATCCACGGAATTGATGAGATCTAATCGGCAAATGTTGTCAGTTGTTTATGTGCTTTCTTACTCACCTGTAACAGAGGAAGAAAAACAAAACAAATCGTTATTAGTTAGTTCATATTATTGGAAGGATCAAATTGTCATTTTTATAAGAAATAATCGCGTTAATATAACGAAATAAAATCTCATAAATTCGGACGTCTCTTTTCTTCAAGACTTTTCTATCAACTGGTAAAACTACGAGGAATTGGATACGGAAGGAATAAGGAGAGAGAGAGAGAGAGAGAGAGAGAGAGAGAGAGAGAGAGAGAGAGAGAGAGAGAGAGACAAAGAGTATAATTATTTCGTGTAAAAGAAGAAAAGCGCAAGACGTGGTAGGATAGTACGACGGCATTTCGCGAGAGAGATCCGTAAGAAAATGCTGAGCACGCGAAGAGCAAGGGAGCAATATAATTACAGCCTGAACCAATATTTTCTCATAACTGTCACTTAACGTTCCGCGAAAGCAACGATCCTTGGAAAGCTAAAGGAACCTCTCCTTTCTACCTTCTTCTCTTTCTTCTCTTACCCCTTCATCTCCTTCACTTTCTTTTTCGTTCTACTATTACTGCATCTATTACTACTACTATTACTACTACAGAGAGAGAGAGAGAGAGAGAGAGATACAGGAAGATGTTAGTTAGATTGGCTCGGTTCAAATGATGCCAAAATAATCGAAATTTCGAGTCGAGTTCGTCGTTCTCGATTTGAAAACGTTGATGTTTCTCGTTTTATTTACTGATTTATGCCAAAGAATTTTACGCATCTAACTATTTCTGTATAACACGCAAGGAGAAAGAGAGAAATAGAGATAGAGATAGATAGATAGATAGAGAGAGAGAGAGAGAGAGAGAGAGAGAGAGAGACAGAAGATTAACATCTCTCGCACAACTTGTTCTATTGATGTAACCAACACAACAAGGTTAACCACACAAGGAAGGAACCACGTTTTAGTACGGTCATTGTCGCGACGCCAGAATTGTGGAGTTTCGACTGCAACGTGACCAGCCGCAGCGGCGTAACGAGTATCACTCTAACGTTTGATCTTCCTCACCGACAAACCTCCGAACGATCAATTTAGCAACGTACGACTATAACAAATGATCGACAAACGTTTACGTAATTCTTCCTGAAGAGAGACAGACAGACAGACAGACAGACAGACAGACAGACAGATAGAGAGAGAGAGAGAGAGAGAGAGAGAGAGAGAGAGAGAGAAAGAGAGAGAGACGTAGGGAGGATAGTACGAGAAAGTACACAGGACATTGCTCTCTGAGAGGAAAGAGGAAGAAAATATTTTCTGAGAGTTCGATGATTTTATCATACAATTCATGTCTCCAGTTAAAATGGATCTTCTGATTAATAAATAAATAAATAAATAAATTAATGGATATATGAAAAGAGAAAATAAAAATCCTGAAAAGACGCGAGGATAAGAAAGGAATTAGAAAATAAAAAAAGACAAAAAAAAAAAAATAGAAAAGAAGAAAAAAAATTAAAATTAAAAAAGAAACAACCAAAGAAAAAATTAAAAGCAATCGATAAAGAATGAAATTGATGAAACATAGATTGATGAAAAGAAAGAAAGTAAGAAAGAAAGAAAGAAAGAAAGAAAGAAAGAAAGAAAGAAAATAGGTAAATATATTTCGTTGATCGATAGATAAAATCGTAAATAGAGAAAACGTTAAAGTTCTCTACGTTCGATCCATCCTCGTGAAACATTTTATCAGCGCCCAGTGGAACAAAGTGAGAGAGATATACTCGGCGCGCTTCAACGTTTTCGGTCTGTCGATATCAGTGTGCGTGCGTATAATACATACAACTCGACGGATAGGAGGTGGAGGAGGAAGAGGAGGAGGAGGAGGAGGAGGAGGAGGAGGAGGAGGAGGAGTGTAGTAGAGGACACAAACAATAAGCTAGGTAGATGCGCGCGCGCACGAGCGCCCATTCGAACACGAGGATTGACATTCTCTCTGTTCTGATGCTATTTCATCGGAACATTAATTTAAGAGACGCTACGGACGATAACTGTCGAACGTTAATTCCGCGTTAAAACGTTGCCCGTATTCGCCTGTCGTAGAAAGACAAAGAGAGAGAGAGAGAGAGAGAGAAAGAGAGAGAGAGAGAGAGAGAGAGAGTCATGGTAGGGGGTAAGGGATGGGGGAGTTGTTGCGTGAAGAGAATCAAGGGGTTCGAGGGGAGGAGTGGGGGGAGGTGAAAACAACATCGAACGATAAATACTTCGATTCGTCTGTCGTCTCGCTACGTACTATCTACAGGCTCGCATTAAACGTGTCTCTCTTCGTCGTTTTCTCTTCCATCGTAAAATATATGTATCTAACTATATATAAATAAATAAATAAATAAATAAATATATACATATATATATATATTTATATAGGCATGTAATATAAATGTATATAATGGTATTTATATTAGAAAGACGGCTACGACGACTAAGACCATGATGATGACGACGAAAACGACGACGTCAGAGTCTACTATAAGAATGTTTCTTTTAATTCTACAATATTCCAACGTCTCCAGCAAATTTTCATATTCTTTTCTCCTCTCTCTCTCTCTCTCTCTCTCTCTCTCTCTCTCTCTCTCTCTCTCTCTCTCTCTCTCTCTCTTTTTCTCTCAAAATCATTTTTAACAATCTCCGTCTGATTCCTCCTCCCCTTTTTCTTTTTCTCTCGCATTGCACCGCGGCTTCCTTTCTAAGAGACACCTCCACCCCCTCCCCCCTCTCTCCCTCTCTCTCTCTCGACCCCAAGGAGCGGTTGTTGTAAAGTGTAGTGGCAAGTATGAAAAAAAAGAAGAAACGGAAGGAAGGAATAAACAAAACGAAATAAAATAAAATAAAGTAGAAAAAAAAAAGTAGGAGCAAGGGAAAAAAAAAAAGAGAAAAGAAAAGGAAAGAAAAGGAAAGAAAAGATAAGAAAGAAAGAAACGTATTAAACGAATGCCGGCTCTGAGTGCAATGAAGCGGTGTAAATGTAACTACCGTGCATAAATATCAATTACTATCGAGCTGCGGTTGAATTCAACGGAGCAGAAGGTTAAGCTACGTTACTGAGATGTGTTTCTGAGAAAGGAAACGAGAAGAGAGCTTTCCTTTTCGCGAGAGAAGAAGCACAGGTAAGTACGTAGTATTTGGACCCGTGAGGATGCTGCGTAATCGAGAACTAGAAAAAGGTGCAAAGGAAATAAGGTGCAAAAGAATTCGAAGATCGAGGAATTTTGCTCTGGTAAAGAGAGTCTAAAGCAGTAGAGGAGAAAAAGAAAAAGAGGGAGAGAGAGAGAGAGAGAAAGTGAGAACGATGTAGCTGAAAGAGAGAGAGAGAGAGAGAGATAGAGAGGGGGAGGGAAAGAGGAACGGGAAGAGTTGATACAGCGGTAATGACGCGAGGTTGCAGTAGTGGCCCATTACAATTTGCAATTATTGCATTTCCCGGCAAATGGATTGTACTCCTGCTCCGCTACATCCTGGAATCCACGAAAGGAAGAGGTACGAACGTGATTGCATTGGGATTTCGAGATAGCAAGCCGCTCTCGCTCGACGTTATGATCGAGGAGGACGCGAAAACATCGCGTCGTGGCCAATAACGATGAAGCCACGAGATCTTCGTGAGGTATAAACCGCAAGAGCGTGCGAGCGAAAAATTCCAATAAACGTCTCTACCTGATTGTTTTCTTTGAACACAATACATATACACATACACACACATCCAGATAAAAATTTTCTTCCCATACAGAAAACTATTAAAAGTGCATAAACATATTATTATTATTATTATTATTATTATTATTATTATTATTATTATTATTATTATTATTAAGTGCGGTTTTCAACATTTTACTCAATAACTTAAAAAACGTAAATAATTTTGCGGTTTAATTAATTTATACACATATATACATATTAAGTATAAGTAAAAGTAAATTTATACGACGAGTAATGATCGGTAAGCTTTTTTGTTAAGAAAAAAAAAAAAAAGAAAGAAAGAAAGAAAAAACAAAAGAAAAAGAAAAAAAAAGAAAAGAAAAACAAGAAAAGTGTAAAAGAAATAAAAAGAGTAAAAAAGTTGAAAAGATTAATTTAAATCCATCGTTGAAGGGTCATCCATACCCGAAGGATAATCGTCGAAGGTGTTTCGGTTTCCAGCAGTTAAGTTCATTGCTTGCTTGCTTGCTTGCTTGCTTGCTTGCTTGCTTGCTTGCATGCTTGCTCGCTCGCAGCTCGTACCTCTCGCTGGGCCGGCCAGCAGCAAATTAGATTAGCGTGAATTAGCGTACCGTATTCCGTACGCCGACGGCTGGATTCCAGCACCGTTCGCATGGAATAGAAAAGGCTAGCTAGACCAGCACAACCAGCCAGCCATCTAGCAAGCTAGCTAGCTAGCTAGCTAGCTACGACCACTACTAGCAGTGCTGGTACTAAACTAGTCTCGTCCTAGCCACTAACACGAACACGCTCGTTATTCTCGCTAGCGTGCTGATGTTGCGAGAAGAGGAAGAGAAGAGGAGGAGTAAAGAGAATAGAATAGAATAGAAGAGAAGAGAAGAGAAGAGAGGATATGGACGGATAGATGTCGTTTGTTCTGATCTAGGACGATCGATACGTAAGAGACCAATTAAATGGTTTACAAGACTAAAGGAGTAATTACGAGGGGGAGGTAAAACTGTTTCTGTAAACAAGGATGATTATCGTACTAATTAATTACTTTCTGACATATGAAATTTTATAAATGAACGACATTTTACAAAACAAGTTAACACATCCCATGAGTAATAACACTTGATTACATAGATACGTGTATATATATATATATATATATATATATATATATATATATATATATGTGTGTACAGTATCCCCTCAAGAGAGATTGTTCGCACGCAAAGAAATCAATTATTACTGTAGATCATCGTAACAACGAATTATGGGCTTCGAGATAAAGCTATGAGAAATCCGTGTTGGTATGTAAATTGGCGTGGTTCCTAAAAGCACGCAAACGTAAACGCAAATGCGAACTTTACGCGAAGTTAGTTTAATAAATCGTTCCTCGTGTGTTTCGTGTCGTTAGAATCATCGTCCGGCTTTAAACAGAGAAATAACAGAAGTGGAATAAACGTGAGAATGAGAAACGAAAGAATGAAATAGACGGAAGTGGGAAGTGGCATGAAACGTGAACAGTAAGGCGGCAGCAACAACAACAGCAGCAACAGCAGCAGCAGCAGCAGCAGCCCACGTAATTACCACGAGTGGAACGACGCCACGATACGGCTACTTATCTCTTGAGTTTTCGTGGCCACGAGGTTAACAGAAGAAAGAGGGAGCACGAAGTAAAACGTACAAGAAGATGAGCCCACCTACTACGCGTCCTTCTTTAACAAGAAAAGAAGAAGAAGAAGAAGAAGAAGACTACCTTGGCACGAAAGTACAAACGCGGCTCTCTCATCCTATCTTTGCTCACGGACCTTAAACATATGTGGTATATATCTATGAAACATATATATATATATATATATATATATATATATATGTGTGTGTGTGTGTTAGTGCGTGTGCAAGCGTTTGTACGAGTTCGAAAAGGAAGAGGGACAGGCGGAACGACAGGAGAAGTAGTAGAACGATAGTATGGCACAGCTGTGTGCATCGTAAAAGCCAACGAGGATTGCTTCAGCGCGTTTCTGCGGTTTGTGATAATTAAAAGGGGGGTTACGAAGGAGAAAGGAAAAGAAAGAGAAGAAGAAGAAAACGAAAAAGAAAAAGAAG